>NW_027223324.1:5623560-5749442 GCF_030449975.1 Polyergus mexicanus
AAGCAGTGGTATCAACGCAGAGTACTGGTAAACGTTAATACGCTTTCAAGTAATACCTCGATAATCGTTACGGTTAGTCGTAACCATCCTTCCCTCTTCTTCCTCATAGCTAATACGTATTTCCGGCGTCGTCATCTCGTTGACGGCTCAAACTCTGCGGTTACAACTACCTAACCTGTTTACGCGAAATATGCGTAGCGGTAAATTGTGTATAACCGGTTTTGCAGCGACAAGATTTTTTTCTTTCCCCCCCCCCCCCCTAAGTGTTACAATTGGAAAGATTTCGCGTTCGTCCTTTATGCACTCCTTCTTCCTTTCGATAGTATAGACGTATGGAGACGTATGGAGACGTGACACTTGACTCTCTTCTTCAAGATTGAAATAATAGAACGAACCCCTCCTCCTTCCTCCCTCCCCCCCCTCTCCTCCCGCGCCCTTCTCTTTCGTCAAATCACCGTGCGAAACTGTCATAGTATCAAAGAAGCGGAGAAACGAATCCCTTTCCACGCCTGGAGCTAATCCTGCGGAGGAAGCAGGATCGCGAATAAGCGCGCGGTTCAGGCTTCTTCATTCGTGATCGCCCGAGGTGTGGCTTTGCGAATGATCCGCCGTATCTTTTTATCATCGTCGGTCTCTCCCCCTTTCCATCTCTCTCTCTCTCTCTCCCCCCCCCCCCTCGCCCCTTCCCGGAAGATACATAATGATCGAATTCGAATTCGATGAAAGGGTTTCGCCGCGATCGCGCCAACGCAATGATACGCGGGATTTTTTTTTGGTGAAGAGGCACAGGTAGCCCCGGCCAGCGCCCTGCCCCCCCCCTCCCCCGCCCCTCTCCACCCTCCCCCGGTTTACGTATAAGCGCCATTTGGCCGTGGCCGTGGCCTTTGTCCGCGAATTTTTAAACTACTCATTGTCCTCGCGTTATTGTTTGTGAAAGAACGCGGGGAGGGGGATGGGGATGGGGGAGGGGAGGGGGATGGGGGGGGTGAGATGACAAGCCCCACGCCAAAGAGCATCCCCGTCCCTCTCCATCTCGGGCCGCTCGCGTCAATCTTTCGCGACGCGGTCAAAAAATAACCGCGTCCCCCCGGATCTTCGTAGACGTCTCGCGGGCGAATCGATTAATCGATATATCTCTTACTCACACGAGACGTATAAATACAAACATATTTATATATATATATATATATATATATTGTATAAATAAATTTTTTTTTCTTTAAAAATAATTTTTCTCCCATTTTCTTTTTTTTTTGTAGAGAAAAAATAAAATGAAAAGATAAGGATATTCACTCCCCCCCTCCCTCTCTCTAAAAAACTTTTTTTTTTTTTTTTACGAAAATCGTACGGAATTAATTAAAGGGTTGCCTAATGTTTTGAAATTAAGCCACGCATAGTCGAATTAAACGCTGTAAAAAAAAAGATAGACTAGATGATAAAGTTCTATCCTTTAATTGATCTTTCTTTAAAAAGATTTTAATTAAAAAGGTTAATTATAAAGGAAAATAAACGTTAAAGTATTGCACCAAAGATATATATAAGGTCCAGTTATATACTCCCGCTAAAGGAACTTTGGGAATGGCAGTGTCTCTCTCGTTAATCGAATGCGATTGATTCGATGATTAATTTCAAATCGTCCAGGTAGCTGAGAGATCTCAATGGACGATTCCAAGGGACGATCTACGATCGTTCCGATCTAAACACGTTCCTTTCGGCCGAGCAACACGCGAGATCAGAGCGGAAAGATCAACCGTTTAGATACGTATATACAAATTGGTAGCATCCCTCTTGAAAACCAGTCGCGTTGGTACATGATTTCCCTAATTCGGAGCCGGCCAATTAAGCTCGTTGTACTTATGAGAAAGCCCCTTTTGACATGAACGATGATGCACCGCGATGTATAATCGTTTCTCGGCACGGTATATTATACTAATATGCCGATTGTCGGGCAACAAAGGAGCGAGTGAAAAAAAAAGGACGGGAGGGGGGGAAGGAGAGACCGTGAGCGGGGGTTATACGATTTTGGCCCTCGGTTTATTTTTAATGTGTGCCCAGGTGTGTGTGTGTGTGCCCGGGATTCGCGCTTCAATAAATTATTTCATATCTTGTCGTACGCTCTCATCAGATCTCTCGGCATATTGCATAATCACTTACGACTGCTTATCTGCTGAGATCATTGTACCCTACTGCTGCGCTTGGCCGTTACTAATTTTATATATATTAATATTATATAAATTAATATAATTATAATTATATTATATAAATTAATAGAATTATATTATAATTATATATATATATATATATATATATATATATATAAATTATAATTATATTACATAAATTAATATAATTATATTATAATTATATATATAAATAAATTGTACATATATATATATATATATATATATATATATATATATATACCATATATATAGTTAATATAAATTATATAGAGATAGATGTAAAAAAGGCAGAAAAGTATTTAAAGCGAAATTTATTTTAATCAATATTTATGGAAAATATTGATAATATTGAAAATATAAATAATGATTAATTATAAATATCGATTAAAATAAATTGCGCTTCGAGTACTTTTTGGTTTTCCTTGTAAGTTTTATCTCTAATATAGTTTACGTATCTCTATATAGTTTACATTAATTTTCATGCAGCTCACATTTGATATCGCTACTTATTTTCTTTGTATCTTTCTGTAATTATTAATTGAGAATCTATCTGATGTATCTATCTATCTTCTATCTATCGAAAGAGACCGAATCAAATGTTCATAACAATAAAATGGAATTTTTAAGAACGACGAAGGAAGAAAAAAAAGAAAGACATCTTTAAACTTTTGAAGAGAGCATAAAAATTTTGTCGCGTACCTTTTTTCCTCCTCCCCCCCCCCCCCCACCTTCCCCCATTGCCTAGTTAACAACCCGATCAGTTCGACGGTTGAAGCGATGCCTTATCTGAGTTCTTAAGAAAATTCAAATTTAAAGCATCGAGATCGCGCTTTCTCTCTCCTTCGTCCCATTAATGATTCCGATAACATTGAATATACGGGTATAGTTCAGCGGGATTGGAAACTACCTCCTATATAGCGGCCTCCTATAATCCGGAGCGCGATCTTTATCGTCGAATTCTGTAGCGGGGGCCGCATCGGTGCCTCAATTGCGCAATCAAGATGGCATCGAGAAAGGCATCTCTCGCCTTCAACTCAAACTACCAACAAGTATTTCAATATCCGCTCCAATATATTCCCATCGACCCTATAAACGTGTGTGCAGTTATATTGGATTCTCTCTCTCTCTCTCCCCTCCCTCCTCCCTCCTCTCTCCCGTCAATCTTTCCCTCTTGCTCGCCCTCATCCACCCTCTATACACGCCACGTTTCACTGACGTTTGTGGGCGCGCGAGCGGGCATGATATCTCTCGTACGCGAAAATGTTCGCGCGAAGTTCCGGATCAAGATCGCTTGTTGACACGCGCATTTTGTAATCCCTCGTGAAAGATTCCGAGGCCGAAGCCCCGCTAGGGCGAGATCACCTCTCCTTGCAAACGCCGCTGTCGTTAAAAAGCGACGTCTACAATAGAGATTTTAAGCCTTAAAAAATTGACCAGTCGCAGTCAAGTACGAGGAGAACACTCGACTGCGATTAGCCACTTTCTTAAGGCAGAGGGCTATAAAATCTTATCGTAGGCGCCGCATAACGGGGCGGTCAATGTGTCTATTCGGATTCCGCTAACTGCTATGGAGCAGATTTTTTTTCCATCGTCAATATTGAGGCAGCGATAACTCGCGATGCTATTAGGCGTACAACTTTGCTTCCGCCGTTTTTTTTCCGAAATTCGAGGCTTTATTGTAAAAAACTGGTTATACATTTATGATTCAAAGTATTGTCCACTCCCAATGATCGTGCCAATTCTTTTTGACTTTGACTCGAGTCTTCATTAAGTAATGCCTCCAATTCTGCATCTTCGAAAACCTTCTCTCTTCCACCGCTATGCCGATCTTCGACGTGAAAATCACCGTTCTTGAAGCGTTGAAACCACTCACGACACGTTCTTTCACTAATAGCGGCTTCACCATAAGTATTTGAGAGCATTCGATGAGCCTCAGCCGCAGATTTCTTCATATTGAAGCAGAAAATTAAAATCTCTCGCAAATGACGAGACTTTGGCTCGTAAACTGACATTTTCAATCGAGAATAACTTTATGATACGGACACAAATCGACTAATGTTTCTATGGGGTTATGTTGACAAATGCCCAAGTTTATCGCATGACGTCTATGATCTATTTATTTCGACCGCTACTTACCGCTAAAGCCATCTATAGGAAAACGACGGAAGCAAAGTTGTACACTTAATATTAAACATCTAGAAATGCATAAGATTAGACTTCTCTAATTCGATCAATACGGTATTATAAGATTTGAACGATTAATCAAGGTGTCTACTGAAATCCGATGAAAAAAATTCCCTGATTTTTTTTTAGATATTTTTGTTCAAAATTCCAGATAAAGAAAATATTTATTAGCGTTAACTTTCTGAAATGAGTTTTATTATTGTATGCATTTTCCAATGTTTTTCACTCGTATAGGGAGAAACACAGAGCCACTTGAGTTTAAAGTGCGAGATTTGTAAACGTTATCTAAAAGAAGTGAATAACTTTCGTAAGCTAAGCGTTTCTCACAAAATTTTCATTTTTTTCATCACTAAATATTATAATAAACAATATGTGCTGCATATTCAATATTTTCTAGACATTAAATATAAACGAAAAAAAAAAAGATATTATATTTATAATAAATACGTAAATCATTCGGCTTGCCGATTGTTCGCGAAATGAAATCAAGATTTTCAAAGAGAGAATTTTTTTTTCATTCCCCGAGTCTCAATAAAATTCCATGAGAATTTCCAGATATAAAAGAAATCCCTGATAATTTTCCATGTCTTTTCATAAAGTAGACACTGTTAATTGAAGAATAAAAGAATTATAACAAGATATTACATTTAGATTATGTTACAAGACTGTGAAAAAAATTTGGTATTCGATCGAGATTGAGAGAAATTGGCTGAGTGATTAATAGATTTGCTGTTATTTAATCTAAATTCAACGTTGACGTGCGAAAATAAAATTTCGACAAATTAAAAATACGTAGACAAAGTCCAATAGAAACAATCGCGTGCGTGTAAAAATACGAAAAAAGAGAGAGAGAGAGAGAGAGAAAGAAAGATGTTTAAAAAATAAGATACATATTAAATGTCCTATATTTTCGTAGGTAAATAATTCAAAAACAAGAGAATGGAATTTATTAAAACACGTATAGCTTATTCACATTTTGTATTCGACATATTTTCGCGATACAAAATGGCGGGGATTAAAAAGGCCGCGAAAGAAACGACGGGAGGGAAGGGGGAACGGAAAGGAAGGGAAAAAGGAAGGAAGGAAAAGCGAGGCGTGAGAAGGATAGAATTCTTCGGGGGCGCGAGAGCGATATCGCCGAACGGGAAATGCAATTCGTGGCAGCGAGTCTCAGTCGACGGATAGATAGAGTCAAGATTCAATTAGCTCTAGCTGTCAGCTGCATGATACTCGTCGATTCAATACACCTTGTCGCTCGCGTGCACCTTTGCTACGTGCGCGCGCCACGTATGTATGTGCGTTATAGATCGTGTCGCTGACACGTGCGCGCGTATGCGTGCGTTCCCCGACGCGTCCTCGTTTACGCGCCTCTAAAATTAACACGCGGAAAATCCGACGGAAATTTTCCTGTCGAAGACTCGCCGCAACGCGACACTATTTCCCTCGACGATATAGGGGTAGAGTTTAGCCATTTCGGAGAGAAGAGAGGGAGATCGATCTTTGTGTGTATAATTTTTATTTTTTTTTTTTAAACAAACTTTTTTTAAAAAAAAGATCACATTTTGTAGAGAAAAAGATATGACAGTGTAAGACGAGAAAGAGCTTGGAGACATCAAGATTTAAGATCTTTGCTCCATCGAGAGAAGACACAAGGATGATTTTTTTTTTTTTTTTTTTTTACGTCTATGGAATTTTGATGTCCATTATATTGATTGTGAAAGTAGCGTGCGCATAAAATTGAAAATATATAATTAAGAATCTAAGAAGGATTTTATCTGATAAAAACGTAAAGATGTCGGATTCTCTGCGTTTTTTTTCTTTTGTTTTTTTTCTACGAATCCGCGGGGGGGGGGGGCCGCGTCAGCGCGATCGCAATTAACGAGCTTCTTCGATGCTCGCGCGTACACTTTTACGAGGACGCAACAACACGCGCTATTTGTTCCTTTCCTCGGTCCACCCCCCCCCCACCCTCCCGCCCCGCCCCCCTCCTTCCCGTCTACCCTCGATTGAATTAATTGAAGCGATTCGACTGGATTCCGATACCGACTCGAACGTCGCGTTTCGAATTCATGAAGGAAAGCGGAGGGGAAGGATAGATAGCAAGAGAGATAGAGAGAGAGAGAGAGAGAGAGAGAGAGAGAGAGAGAGAGAGAGAGAGAGAGAGAAATAGCGGTTGACGCGCGTGTAGATGATGTAGGTATCACTTATCTGAGAGGGGGGGAAGAGGGGGCAGGGGGGCACCGGAGCGATACCAGCCATTTTCAATTTATTTCAAGTGCCTTTTCGTGGCGGAGAAAAGAAGGGTGCCGCGCGGCGTTTGCCCCCTTCTCCCTTCCCCCTCCCCCTCTCTTGCCAGAGAGAGAGAGAGAGAGAGAGAGAGAGAGAGCGAGAGAGAGAGAGATACCTCTATACCTATATCAGTATACGTCTCCTCCATCTTACATCGCCGTCCGCAACCGATCTCGCACGCGTATTCGACACGACGATATTAAGGTTTTATAGAGTTTATACACGTCGATTCTCTCCACGTCCCTCTCCCCCCTCCTCACAGACGCGACGAGATGCGATTCGCTCGCGAATCCGATCGTCGCGCGATTCTCGTGTTCGAGAATCAAGAGACACGACGAGTCTTCTTATGAATCCTCTTCTCATTCGAACGTGCCACGATAGATGATGCGAATCGAAGCAAAATTTACACGCAGCGTGTACGCTTATGCTTATTAGAAGCTGAATTTTCGTGCGTCTCCCCCCCCCCTCCCTCCCTCCCTCCCTCCCTGCCCCTTCATCTCGCGACGATATAATATATAAATAATATATAAAAGTCGACGAATAAATGAAACGCGAAAGGTTCCGCGAAAGAAAAATATTGAATCTCATCCGGACACCGCGGGGAGGAGGAATAAGGGGTGAGGGAGCGAACGGAGGAGGAGGAGGAGGAGGAGGAGGAGGAGGAGGAGGAGGAGGAGGAGGAGGAGGAGAAGGGGGGGCGGAAGCAACGACGAACGGAGAGTTGTAAAAAAATAACGGCAGTTAATTAGCAGGCCACTTTAGCGGGCCCGCGTACGTAAACTGTTAACGCGGAGAATAACTCGCGCGAGCGTGAAGGAAAAAAACACGCCCTCGAACGCTACTGAAACTCACCCCGGGGCGAAAAACCGCCCTCCGATCTCCTTTCGCTTACTGTTTACTTTCTCTCTCTCTCTTCGCGCGACTTCTCCGCAACCCCGCTTTCTTTTATTTCCTCTTTCATTTTCCTCTTCTCGCTCCTGTTAGCGCCGGATTGTTTCATTCGTGAAGCGAGAATATTACACGTAAACATAATCGTCGATCCATCGTTGATCCGATGGATTTATGCTTGATTATCTCATCGTATATTATTCTCTTACGATAATATATGATATTTCTCATTTTAATACATACACTTTAACAGATCATTAAAACCTTTTTAAAGGTACGTCGACGGAGAATTGTATCTCGAAATTACAGGCTCGCATGCGCGCCGCCCGTAATCGAGGAGGAGAAGCCGTTTCTTCGAAGCGGGAGAGAAAGGAAGAGAGAGAGAGAGAGAGAGAGAGAGAGGGAGGGGGAAAGCGGGAAAGATTCCGAATCTCACGAGCTGTCACGCGCACAATCGCTGGAGATAGAGAGACGATTCCCTCTCCGGGACGCAACCCCTTCTGCGGTTTTTTCCCCCCTTTCCTCTGGACAATGGTCCGCGAAGCAAAAGGAGAAATTGAATTTGCAACATCAGTAAACTGCACCGCAGCGGTCCGTCATCGCTCCCGCAATCGGAAAAGAGCGAGAAACGAGAGGAGCGAAAAGACAGGGGGCGGGGGGACGGGGGACGGGAAGGGAATGGAAAGGAGTAATAGTCTCCCGGACCAAGAGGATAGGGACGGAGAAGGAACACGCGCGAGAGAGAGAGAGAGAGAGAGAGAGAGAGAGAGAGAGAGAGAGAGAGAGATGGCGGATCGCGTTTCACGCCTGGCGGATTCCGAACCGTTTGAAACCCAGGTGGAAATAATACAACTTTGTGTTCCTTGTTAAGGATCAAAGGAAGTCTACCCCCAATCTCGATGTCGAGACTCTTGGCTGGTCTCTCCATTCGCCTCTCTTTCGGTCTTTCCGACCGGCATGAAACTTAGGCAAAGCGTTTACTGACTGTATGCTTTACTTAACAACTTTCAGTAATAATACAGTAAAGTGGAATCGAGAGATGCAGCTCTTTCTTTTTCTTTAGAAGCCTGAGATTTTATAACGCCGAGTTGTTATAACACTGAACGTATCGATAAATAACTCACGAATCTATTAATAAAATGGAAAGAAAATAAAATAAAATGAAAATTACAATATTTCTGTGCAATAGAATCAGATAAGGAAAGTCTATAAAATTAATAATAAATTAATTAAATTAATTAATATTATGAGAAATAATCATTTATATGTATCATTTTTTCTTTCTCTTTATAATACTTGTGTAACATCAAGAGTTTGTATCTAAAGTAGTATTTAAATGTTTATGAAGCAAATAATCGTATGTAAACATTAAATACACACACACATATATATATATATATATATATATTATCATGCCATTAGAATTTAATCATCGTATTTTATAACAAATACAGATTGCATTTCTCTGAATGTAACACTATACTGATACGTAATGAATATTTTTCATTGTATGTCACCATTAATAGAAATTTTATAATAAAAAATATTATATACACTATTTCAAACTACGTATTTTCTTCTTTTCTCTGTATAGCGCCTGGAGTCGGACTGTAAAGGAATATTGCAATGTTAGCATAGATATGAAGTAATAACTTCAATGTTAATATTTTCTCTTAATTAAAAAATCATGCTTTAACCATAATCGGAGAAATCAATTTTAAATAAAATGAATGTTCCATGTACGGATGTGTATATACATATATATCCTAACATTCTATATATTCCATAGAAAATTATTTTGCCCGAAAAGGAATAAATAGCCGCTTACCTAAAGGATCATAGTATATAAATTCTAGTTTGTCAGCCAGCCTCTCTCGAATACGCACCAACTGATGACCGCTCACAAGACTTTCTGTGAGGACTAAGACATACCTGCAATGAGAAACGACAATATGTTTAGATTATACATTACACTATTACAAAAACAACAAATGTCTTTTGATAAGAAATAATAGCAGATATCTTGCGGGATTGATAATTATATCTAATAATATTTAATTAATTAATAATACCTTAATAATATCTATTAATAATATTTAAATTATATCTAATATAATATTTTTCCACGAAAAAGATCGTTTAATTGATCTCTGATTACGTTTTCATAAAAAATTGCATAATTTTTTGCACACGTTTTTGATAATTGGTAAAAGAAGCGACGTTTTGCCGCCTCTCCTGTGATTAAATATCTACTCTGCATCAATATTCTAACCTCGAAATTAGAGTTCGATTAAAGCTTTCTCACTTACTTGCTCTTTGGCTTTTTCAATAACGCGTTCGTTAAGAACATGATGACGAGAATTTTCTTCGATATCGCAATTCAAAACATCATCTATCGTACGATCTATCGTGAATGTATAATAATAAACTGTACTTATAATACGAGCGATCCGTTATACATTTTAGGTTAGGGTTAGCAATGATATTATTGCGCCATCTTTACATTAATATCACTGCCGATAATATTAGCAAAGTTACCATCCATGATAATACAATGAGAAAACATCTTCTTTATCAATTACAACTAACATCATATATTATTTTTATTATATTTATAATTATTATATATATATATATATATATACATATATGTTTTTTCTTTTTTCTAAAATATTTACAAAAATGCTTTCGAAATAAAAAAAGAGAAAGTAAGAGTATAATTAAAAAGACATAATGTATATATTTTTTTTGTAAAAAAAGATTTAAGATAAATAGATTTTAATTTTAATTAAATTTCAATATTTGCACAAAAGGATTTGGATTGATAATTGTATATATTCAAATAAAATTATATGTGTGTGAATGTTTAATATGGGCTAAATATTCACATACATAGATATGTGCGTGGTTACATTTTATAATAGCTTTATTAATTATATGTGTGTGGATATTTAATGTGGACTAAATATTCACATACATAGATATATGTGGTTACATTTTATAATAGCTTTATTAATTAATATAATATTAAAGGCAGTGCATTAAACACACACACACACACACACACACACATATACACATACATTGTCAGCAATCTTACTTATAAAATTTAGAATATTTGTATTATTTGTAATATTTGATTTGACTCGAATTCTTGACTTGATATATTAAAATCTACATATTGATATTTTAATGAAAATAGCTTCATATTTCAATTTTCCTATTATGATATCATATTTCATTAAATAAACAATCTTATTCTTTGAATCAATAATAAAGTATAATAATCAAAAATTATGTAATAAAATTGGAAACATAGATAAGTAAGCAATATAAAATGTCGCTTACATTCGCATTTTTTGGTTTATCTCATGCTTTATAATTCCCAATATTTAAAAATACTCAAGTAAAGTGTAAAAGAAACAGATGATATCATTATATTATAAAGATGCATTCAAAATCATCTATTACAATCAAAATCTAAATAAAAATTAAGCATTTGCCTAACTTTCATAAAACAATGATTTCATTATTATTATTCGAAAAAGTATATTTATCTCTAAAATACAATTGCATGGAATTTGCAAATCATGACGTCGTCTTGACTTTATTATTGGCTAAAATCTCTAATCGTTTAATTACCTTTCCAAGCTCAACATTTTTATCTAATTTCAGATAATTCACTTTCCGTACAGTGTGTATACTGGCCCACATAGGTAAAAGTTTGCATAATTGCCGTATATGCTCTTCCATTTCTTGTAATGTTAATTTTATTCTGAAAGAATTGTCTAACTTTTGTATCACTGCCTCCAACAGCAAAACGCCCTTTCTTTCTGCTACGAAAATATTCCGAAGAAACTTCGCTAACTCGGGAAGTCTGGAGTATAATGCAGCCTCTTTATCCGCATTTGGCGTTCTTGTCATTGCTTCTAATGCTTTGGCCTCCTGCCTGGCGCGAACCTACAAATGTTACAATTTATGAAGCGCGATCAAACATATATATTAAAAAAGTATATATTTTAATAAAAGTTAATTGTTATCTTACAATGATTATTCTTACCTTCTCGAGTAGAGCTTTGGGAATACCTTTAAGTAGTGTATTCATGTGATTTATTTGTGTGGATGGCGTAATTGGTGGAGTGTCCATAATAGTAATATTAACCTTTCGAATACCATCTTCTGTGGTTTGCGTTACAGAATCTTGTGTAGAAGATGGGGATTTGGATTTTGTAGTTAAGTTTGCTTCAGCCAGTCTTTGCAATGCTTTTTCCATGCGTGTACCACAGTTGAACAAAGATTTAGCTTTATCTGCAAACAAAAAAAATAAAAATGCAATTATCAAAAAACAAGAACAGAATATTTAATCAACAAATATTAATCTTTTATAAATTTGTTTCATTGAGCACTAACAAGATAGATGCTCACATATTCTACTAATAATTTGATCCCTTTTAAGTGATATTTTAAGCCCATTTTCTAGACTTAATTTATTAATTAAAGATTTTTGGTGACCCACAATGTGAGAATGCATAATGTAACTGCTCAAACATTACATGTAAGCAATACTTTTATATCAACTATGTTATATGCTGATTAATCAATAAAGTTTTGCAACATTAAAGCTACGTAAAAACCATATTTCGCAAATACGCGGACGCATTGTTTAATCCTATTGTGCAACATTTTGTCCTACTTATTATGTTTGATATTAAGATCATATTACATGATTATATATATATATATATATAAATGTATATAATATGAAAAATGTTATATATGCGAATATTCTAATTACGTAATAACAATACAAAAAATAAAATTTCTCCTTATGCATTCTTTTTATTTTCGTGTAAATATCTCGTAATTCTTACCAAGAACATCTTTAGCAGTTGGCTTCTCGACAACAGGTGACTGCGGTAATTCGGCTTGTTCAATTTTCTTGCATGATTCTACATCAAACTCGGGATGCCAGCGTGTTATTTTTTCTCTCGGTATATTCATTAATCTTGGACTTTCACAGCTCAGTAAAAATTTCTCATGTTCATCTTTCACTCTCTCTGTAACAAAAAGATGTGATTTAAAGATCAATATACATAATTACTATTCACCGATAAATAAATCTATTTAAAACTGTGTGTATATGTATATGGTACCTAATAAAATATTATAAAATTTCTTCCTTCTCTCAAGTAGTACTGTAGGACTCATGTTACTTTCAGAGGCAGTCTTCAATACATTATCCGCATCAGGAGTATTTCTTCCATTATTTTTCTCAACCACAGGTATCAGAAGTAATTCATATCTCTCCTGTTTCGATACTGAACCAAAATTTCGAAGCTTCTCTTGATGATAAGTATATGCATCAGGATAAATCGTTTTTATTTGAGCTAGATGTTCCAATGTAAAATTACGTCGCACCAGCTCTTGAACTGCAGGTTTCAATTTATTGAATGTTATTACTTCCTTTCTATTGAACAACATTGCTGAAACCTAAAGACAAGATCAAATAATTTACCTTTAGTTATAAACATAGATTTAAACCATGTTAATAATACAAAATATTTAAAGCAATCTAAAATAAGGGCATTACAAGCTGTAAAATATTTTACCGTATCAACACATCTGAATACTTCAGCCAGGAATCTATAATTATAAGGTAATACCAATCCAGGTATCTCACTTTCAGCCAATGATAGATATTTTTGATATGGCTTAGTAGGACTACTTTTTATCGGACTTGGTGTTGTTCCTTTAGGCTCAAATAAAATTCTCCTCTGAGGACTGGCCGTCTTTGAAAGATCTGCATCCTTGGTTGGAGTTCGCAGCGCCTTGATTGGAGATTTGCATCCCTTCTGCGGACTGTTTATATATATATATACATAAGAGAACGTTACTCAACTATTAAATATGTAGCAAAATTTTTTTACCTCACAGGAATTTCAAGTTCTATCTTCTCAAACTTCTGCATTTCAGGTTTCTTAATATCGTTTTGCTTCTGTAGTTGCTCCAAGGACTGCTCATGATTCGCAATTCGTTGTATTATAGCTTTCAGTTCCCCTAATCTCGAGGACTTTTGAATTCTGCTTTTGATCTCGCTCAAGCTTAAGTCATCATTCTTCGCGAGTCTCTCCATCATCGAGACCCTTCTCGATGACGTTGGAGTGAGCGGACAATAACTGGCAGATTGTTCATTCTCTGCCTCCACGATTACGCTGTCTTTTGGAATATCGGTGCACTTCGTGGGAGTTCGCGGCTTCTTCTTCGGACTAAGCGTACCCATCTTTTCGAAGGGCACTTTCTTAGTCTCCGAATCGTTGCTCGCCTTCAGCAAGCTATCCCTGATATCCGGCTGGCTTCTATCGGTGGAGGATAACGCGCGCGAGCGCATGGCTCGCGTTCTGGGCCTGTTCGGAATTTTCTCGAGGCTCGCCTTCGTAGAATCGAACTGGATATTGCGAACCGCTTTATTGGCACGAGTGACCTCCTTCGCGGGAGCATCTTTCAATACGATTATCGGACTCTTTCTCTCATCTTTCTTATCCATCGCGATCTGCTCCGAGTCGTCGGCATATGTCAACGCTTGGCTGCTCGAGTTATCTCGCTCCAGTAGCAAAACCTTAGACTTACCGCGTAACTCGTCGCACGCCTGCCGTTTGCGCGTATTAAAATACGCCGTTACCGAGGGCTGCGACATGATAAGTTGCAAATGTAATGTTGCGAATAACGAGCACGCAAAGAGGTTAATATCGTCCTCGTTCCGAAAGCCCGCCTTTTTATCCCTTCGACGCGAAACAACGCCGTGAATCAGCTGATAGCGGTCAAGCACTGGGAATGACGATGACGTATACTTAGATCGTTAAATTTTCTACGTATTGAAGCGAACTCTGGCGGCAATAATGTTAATCGAGGAAGATATTTCGATATATTGTTGTCTCTCTCAGTACACTCTATAAAGTCTTCTGTTCTATAAAAAGCAGTCCGTTTGATGCATTTACTTGATCAATTAAAGGTTAGAGTAAAAATATCTCTGCTTTCTTGGTTCCGATTGGTCAATCAATTCGAAATTTTCGGAGAGTTCCAATAATATTCTCGGAGATGTCATCTTCTACTATCACCAGTACCACGTATCACCTTGAGCGTCGGAAATTATATCCAGTTTGGTGATTGTATTCCATGCTTCCCATGTGCGTTGTGTATGAGATTAAATGTAATTAAATCTGTTCAAGTAAAATAAAATCTAAACAAACAGTGATATATTATGGAAAGAAGATGGTAAGCGTTTCTCGCATTTATGAAAAATGAATAAACAGTAATTCGATAAATTTCTCACAACATTTAATTTTACTTAATATCAAAAATGTATTTCTTTTAATTGGAAGCATACTTTTAAATGAGAATTATAAGGAAGCTTCGTATATCTTACTTATATGTGAGGTACACAAACAATCCTCTATATTTCAATAAAGTTTTATAAAACACCTTAAGCTTACACCTAAATTTTATAAGATTCCAACTATGACAGTTCTTAAAAAATAATGAACCTTTTGATATAAAGAGCAAGAACGAAGTAGAATCTCATAAATCTTTTCCATTATTTTCATTGTTTTTTTAGACAATGAATATTGCCAAAGGAATGGAACTAATTCTTGGTAGAATAAATCACTTAAAAGAACGCTTATTCTCGCCTAAAAACTTGCTATATACGAATGTAGGAATATCAATTTCTCTTTCTGGGACAGGAGATATTTTAGAGCAACATTATGAGATATTAAAGGTTTGTTGATTATAGACATATATCGTTTCATTAATTTTTATGACATTCGAACAAGTCTTCTCTATACTTTGCAGGGTGAATGGAATAGATGGAGTTTTATCAGAACAAGAAACATGGCCATATCTGGCATGTCTATTGGCATAGTTTGTCATTATTGGTACAATTTCTTGGATACTAAAATGGCTGGACGCACCATCAGTACAGTTCTAAAAAAAGTAGTTGTAGATCAATTGATTTGCTCACCTCTTTGTATAAGTATGTTTTTCTTGACACTAGCTGTATTAGAAAATAGTAGCTTAGCAGAATTTAAAGATGAAGTCCGAAAAAAGGCACATAGATTGTACATAGCTGAATGGGTCATATGGCCTCCAGCACAAGTCATTAATTTTTATTTTCTTCCCACACGGTATAGAGTGCTTTATGATAATATGATATCTCTTGGTTATGATGTGTATACCAGCCATGTAAAGCACGATATACGAAGTTAATAGTTAATATAATATTTTGATTAATAGAACAATTTGAATGAGATAAATAGAAATAGAATTTAAGTAACATATTAAATAAATTTATTTGTCAATTTGTAGGAAGCTTCTCTTGTATTGCACGTTTTTTGTGACTTTTACAATAATTTCCTACAGATAGGACTAAGAATTCAATCTCTGACATATTTATTGTAACATTTAATTGGATATATATATTGTACATACTCTGTGTATATAATATATATATCTATTATATAATTAAAACTGAATAAGTTTGTAAAATTATAAATATAAATTGTAAATGATATAAATAAAATATACAAATAAATAAACAAAAAGACAGCTATTTCTTTAAAAAATTTATTTCTAATGAAAGATGGCTAATATTATTTTATGCTACGCAATAATTTTTAAAATATATTTTGATATGATATGCAATTTTCTTATTTCTTATTACAAGAAAAGCTATGATCCATATGTTTACTTAATTAATCTATTCGCTTTAATTGGATTATGTATAATAGTCCAATTGATGAAGTCTTTTCATACCTTGTACATTAATATCGCAAGTATTTTTGATTTTTTTAAACATTCCAAGTTTTTTAAAACATTCCATCATGAATGCCAATGGGTACCAATACAGTTGTAAATAGTAGCACATTGCGAGCTACTAATTTCCAATCATTTGGTACTGCATATGGTGTTAAAACGTGTGTCAATCTATGAATCTGAAAGACAAAATTTTCATTATTGAAAAAATCAATTATGATTTTGCTATTGAAAAATTGTTTTTTTTTTTTTTTTTTTCTAATACAAAAAATATTTTAAGAGAATTACTTCGTGACTGGCACAGATGAAAATGAACGACGTAACCAATAAATTCAATACTGGAAATCTGGGTAATAACACAAGCACTCCATGTGAATCTGCTGCCAGCCATATGTGGCCTTGCGCAACTAATGTCTCTAAACTTATTCTACCCAATCCAGCTAAAAGTGCAGAATGTTTTCCCCGTAATGCTAATGATGCATTTCGAAGAGCGATATATCCTATAATCTAATGAAGCAAAAAATAACATTGATATAATAAAGTAATAATAAAAAAGTTAATAAGCAGAGGAGAAAGAAAAATAGAAAAATAATTAATAATACAGAAGTTAGAAGGTAGAATTTACCGGAATAAAAGCGACATAAGAATGAATCTCCTCGCATTCTGATACAGAGTGGCACAAAATTGTGAATGTAGTATACGCTATTAAGGAGATCAACGCCAGCACGGAGGACAATGCAGTGCCCGGAATATGATCTAGTCTCTGAAGTGCGACAAGACCGGCTCCAAAGGTCAAGCCCCAAACTACACTATATCTATCGACTCTCCAACGAGACCACCATTCGCGAATGTCATCGTCAGTCGTCACGAATAACGCTTTCCAAGGCCTTGTGACGAAAACTTTCTCAAAAAATACCTGTACTGATAAAGATAGGTATTATACTTTGAACATATTCTCTAATGAAAATTGCTCATTACCTCTGACATATATAATATAGTAATTATCGACACAAGACCCAAAAGTTTCAAAGCAAAATACAGTAAGGCTCTCGGTCCATATTCCGCTAAACTTCCGGAATATATTCTAGGTGGTAACCAAGCCAGAAAGTAAATCACTAGAAACCAGAAGGACACCAATGGTACAAAATGGTAGAATTGATACGGCCTGTTCATACAAAGGCATAACGATACTGTCAATAAGTTTAATC
Source organism: Polyergus mexicanus (assembly GCF_030449975.1). Taxonomy (NCBI): domain Eukaryota; kingdom Metazoa; phylum Arthropoda; class Insecta; order Hymenoptera; family Formicidae; genus Polyergus; species Polyergus mexicanus. The sequence goes on from NW_027223324.1 coordinate 5,641,121, forward strand.
TGAACATGACCTAAAACACAGAATAATTATACTTTATTGTAAGCATAAAACGTAATTTTAACGATTTAAGATTATCAGTTATATAACTTTTCTAATACATACTCTGGCAAATCTGACAAGAGACACATCGCCGGTTTGCCAAAAATAATAAAAGTGTCCATATCCAGACAGAAATAAGTAGGCAGAATTAATTAATCTTAAGTACATATAAATCGGGAGAACATTTTTGGCACCAGTGACATGATATATGAGCACAACTGCTTGCATTAAGCCTCTCCATTCATCCGTTTGCTCTCTATTTAATACTCTTGGTCCTCTTTCACGATCTTCGGTGAAAAATAATCCAAGAGCCAAGATATATCCTAGTGGTAACCAGAAACTGAACTCACTGTAATATTTATTCTCCTTCATAAAGAAATTTGTTCTGCAAGTGAAAAATAAGAAAATAGAGAATTATTAAAAATATAACAAGGATAAAACTACAGATTCATATTAAGCATGTCATTACTTGCCTATCGCACAAATAAAAATATGCTAATATAACAGAAAAGAGGGCCAATGATGTAATAAGAGTGTAGAAATCTTGTATCTCAGGTTGTTTAATTTGTATAACTTCTGAAGCACCTGCTTCTTCTGTATCCTCTATTTCCTCAGCAGTAACATGAGAATAAGACACCTCAGAACGATACTTGCACATTTTTCTGTATAACCACACTCCTCCTCCTATTGTTATACTATAACAGATTATCACTTACTTTCTTTGGAAAGAACATATATTGTATAGAACATATAAATAATAAATTAAATACTTAATTACAATAATGCAAGCGCAGATAGACTTAACAGTTGTAGAGTAGTTGCCGGTTCGGGATAACTGCAACAGCTTCCATCATCAAAATTCATATGATCATTGCAGTATGTATTTAATAGTATTTGAACTTTATGACGGAGCGATAATGGACTAGCCAAATAACCATCTGGACTTTGCTCCAAAACACCCATACCAACTAGTTTGCTGCTTTGCCATATATGAGCCTCGCTATGAGACAATATCTATGTACGCAGCGATTATAGAGTATTTATTAAATTTTTTCTCTATATTTCATCAAATGAACCATATTTCAGGTATATTACCTTCTCGGCTGCTTTATTACACAAATTAATCTGTTTGTTGTCCAAACTCGACAATTGAATAGGCAGTCTTTCCTTGAGTACAGGATCCTGCAAGAGCCAGAGAAATCGAGATCCTTTCTTAACTAGAAAATCTATCGGTTGCACCAGCTGAATCAAACTCGTGCTGTATTCCGAGTAGAGTTGCGTGTCACTATTATTGTTTACAAGAATCACAGCTGCGGCAGAACCCGCGACGATTACACTAGGCGCGTCCATTTGCTGTAATGTCGAATTATAGAAATTTTATCATTTCCAATTATATATGATCTTATATACATATTTCTATGTAATATATAACATATTACCACCCAGCCTCTAATGTTTGCTATCATAGAGTTGTCGAGTCGTGGTCGCCAGAAGAACTGTACATTTAATTTAAGCTGCCCGTCGTTAAAGCCCAAGTCAGAGTTTTCCGGCAACTCTGTGAGATCTGATGCTTTGCCATCAATCATAAATTGCGAAACAAAAGATTTATACAATTGTCTTACTCTAGCATCGCCAATGAATACAAAATGATTATGGTGGCCCATGAAAGCTAGATATCTCATACATCTTCTGCTGTCTCTACAAAAGGATGCAAATCTTTATCTTATGGAAAAATTAATCTCTAAAGCAAATTAAAGATAATAATCTTACGTTTGCGTATAGTGATGCATCATGCAACCGTACGGTTGCCATTCTTTATCTCCTTTGTATCTACCTTCTGTCAATAGCCATTTGCAAGAATCGCTACCTGCGAAAATAGATTTTTGCCGATAAAATGTGTGACGAAAGTAAAATATTTTTGAGAAAATTGAAAAATAATAAAAAAAGTTTTCGCATAATTAAAACAATATTACTATTTTAGATAAAATTATATAAAATTTATAAAAATTGTTTATCTCAAAATTTTATATTATATGTGATAACATATAAGATAAATAAATTAATCACATAAAATTCTTTTATATTATACCATAAATAAGATGTATGACTCCATGGTATATTATAAAACAGATAACAAGCGCAGTAGCTAATTTCTTTGCACTTGCTACTGTTATAAGACTAATAAAATGTTCCGCTGATGTCATGAAGGATTCTGGCGTAGCTTATATCGACACTGCAAAATAAAACAACATTTATATAATCAAGTATTGCATTTGTATCGATTTAAGCGCATTATCGGTACGTACACTCGTTTGAATAATGAAAATTCCTATACCTGAATGTGTGCGATCCGATATTTTTCCCTCACATGAAAATCGTTGCGATTATCGCGATCAGCTGATGATTAACTCACGAAAATTTTAATCGCCGTCGTTTACCTGAAATATCATCGCAATTAAAAAAATATTTCTCGTTCAATATATCAATTGCAAACGCGAACGGCGAGATGATACTTACGTATGAAAATATATACAAATTATTCGGCACGATTCGCAATTAGTGCGGCAAAATAACGTCACACCGCCATGCCGGATAATGCATCTGATTGGTTCTCATTTTCTACGCGATGCAGTCCCTACCCTACTATACCTACATACCTACTACCTACATTACTATACTGCACGCTGGCTGCGAGTGAATCATCACGGAGCGAACGACGCGCAGATCGAGGGAGCTCTCCGACCTTCAGCTGCACCTCCTGCACTCGCGAGGAGTGCGACGTCGTGTATGGGGGACCGTATTTAAAGGGCGTTTCGCACCTATCTTGCGCAGCGTTGATTGGCGGCCGCGCGATTTCGTGACATTCGCGATTTCGTGTCTCTTGTATGTATATATGTACATACGTACGGCGTTTTACGTACCGTATCATATGATTCTGTCAATCGGTGTTACGCGAAATTGACAAATTGTCAGTGTGCGCCAATTGTCATCGCTGCGTCGAGCGATTATCGCGACCGCGTTTCCCATATACGTATGCGAGCGAGCGAGTGCGGACGGTGAGAAAACGCGGCGATTGACAACGCAGATTCTACTACGCGCCACGAGAAAATGTCACTTTTCGGAGTAAGCAACCCCTTTTCCACGCCAGTAGGGCAAAAGATCGGTGAGTCTACCTTTTTTTATTTACGTACGTCGCGAGTTGAATTACATCGAGGGTAATTATATCCTTTTTATTTTTTATACCCTAAGAACTTGTACATACTCCGAACAAGATATATATTCTACATATTTTCTACAATTTTAATGGATTAATTTAACTGTAAATAAAAGCGTTATCACATACCAATATTGCTCTAGATAAGCTACGATAGCGAGTTTTATTTTTATATCTCGCTCTCAGTATTTCTTTTGTCATTTCAGAGTCCGCTACAGATGGTAGCTTACCAAGCGAGAATTGGACACTTAACATGGAGATATGTGATATTATAAACGAAACTGAGGACGGGCCGAAAGATGCTATTAAAGCGATTAAACGCAGGCTCAATCAGGCTGCCGGCAAAAATTATACTATAGTCATGTATACGCTTACTGTTAGTATTAAATTATAATGATAGAATCGTATAATTGGATATGATAAATATGATCTAGTTTGTTTTACGTAATATCATATAACTCATTGTAATCATGCATGTATCCTTATAACATAATGTTGTAAATGACATAATTAGGCATCATTGACATTTTTGACCTTTGTCAATTTATATAATCAGCATCAATTAGATCAGTTAATATGTATTGTTATATCTATGACATAAATATAATAGTATTTTTGTAATACTGTGAATAAGAGCACAATTTATAACATATTATATAATTGTAAAAATAGTGAGGCCATTCGTATGTAACAGGTATTGGAGACATGCGTGAAGAATTGTGGAAAACGCTTTCATGCTCTTGCTTGTTCAAGAGAATTTGTGCAGGACTTAGTTAAATTAATCGGTCCCAAAAATGAACCACCAACTGCGGTCCAGGAGAAAGTCCTAAGTTTGATCCAAACATGGGCAGATACATTCCGTCATCAGCCACATACTCAAGGTGTCGTGCAGGTTTATCAAGAATTGAAGATAAAAGGCATACAGTTCCCGATGACCGATCTGGATGCCATGGCGCCAATTATCACGCCAGAAAGAGTAAGAGACATCTTCTATTTAAATAAAATATAGACTATTCTCCATATTTTATCAAATGAAAAACAACTTTTCTTTTTTTTAAATAATATTTTTACAGAGTGTACCTGAAACAGAGCAAATTCCAGCAAATCTGACTACAAGTGAGCAGCCTGTCTCTTTGGGAACACATTTATCCCCTCAAACATCGCAATCTGTTGGGCAGTTAAATCAGTTGAACGAACAACAGCTGGCCAAGTTACAAAGCGAGCTTGATGTCGTTCAAGGAAATATGCGTGTATTATCGGAAATGTTGGCGTACTTTACAAGCCCAGATCAAAGTAAACAACAACCAGATTCAGCCGATGTTGAACTATTAAATGTATGAATTTTATAAGCATCTCTTTGTTCTTTCAAATTTATTTATAAAGTTTTAGATAATTTTTCTTCATTTAAACATATATATATGTTTATTACTTTGTGAGACTATATTTTTACAACCAGCAATGTGTACGAAAAAGTTTATAATACAATAAAATATTTGCAGGAACTTTATTCAACATGTAAGGCAATGCAAGAGCGTGTTGTCGATTTAATTGGTAAACTGGCCCATGACGAAATGACAGCGGAATTGTTACGCATTAACGATGAATTAAACAATCTATTTCTTCGTTATTCACGTTATACAAAAAATAAGGCGCAGATGCCGGCAAGCACTATACTAGCTCAGGCGATCGGACACCCACCGAATACCGAACCGACTCCAGCTCTTACTAAACGAGAAGCGGAATCGCTCATAGATTTGTCTGATGATATGCAGGATGTAACAAAACAGATGAGCGAAATCAGTAAGCGTTAAAATTAAAATTTGATATAGAATTGTACAATATATAGTGCTGCACTAAATTTTATTTTTATATATATATATATATAATTTGCTCATATACTTTCTATATTTCATGTGTGGCTATACCTATCTTCTTTCTTTGAAATAAATATTATTCTATCTTGTTCCAAATAAAAGGTGCAACGGAAGATGCGGATAAGAACAAAATGGACCAAAAGAAGAAAAAAGAAGGAGATAATGATGAATTTGATATGTTTGCACAATCGCGCAATGCAACATATGAAACAACAAAGAATAGGTATTATATTTTATTTTGTTGTATAATTAAAATTCTGTTATTCTTATAATAACAAAGGAAATTGTTTTAATGGAATAATATTTCTATATATAGTTCAGTATAAAGATATATATATATATATGTTATTTTCAAACTTACAGTGGCAGCAAATACGAGGATAATTTGGAGCAGGTGAGAGGAGGTAGCCTAAGTACAGCAATTCTCAACCGCAATAATCCTAAGCTACCTCAGCAGACTGCTACTAGTGCTAGTGTGCGTAACATTCTCTTTTCTCCTTAAATTAATTAAATAACTAAAATTAATCATTATTCTTCCAGAATCATACAGCCAAATTATTACTTTATATACAATATGATTAAACATAAACATATATATATATATATATATTTATGTTCGAGTTCTACAATTCATATTTGATGTTAACTTAAATGTGAGAAGTGTTGTTAATACTCAATGTGATAATCTGTATGCCTAGGTATCTATTATCGACAAACATAATAGATAATAGATAATACCCAAATAAACGATATCTTCTATAAACTGGATATTTTTGATAAATATATCCAAGATAATAAAGTATCTGAGTATTGGCGGCACTATTATAAATTTCTTATAAAGCAATTTCGGATATTACAGATTATACTTTAAATTATTTAATAATAGAGATAAATTAGAGAGGATATTTGTTAATCACTAAAGAGATTTATTAAAGCAATGGAGTTATGAAAATTTGTGCGAAATTGCTTTAAAAAGAGATAATAATTCAAATTAGAGAAACATAGAGGCAGTAAAAGGGAGCAAGGTATGGTAATTTGGTAAATCCTGCTTATAGATGTTAAATATTTGTTTTCACAATTGCTTCTAAACATAAAAGTTTTTAATTTCGATTATGTTACCCTTGGGTTTCGTTTGCATCAATATTAATGTATATTGTTTGTATTTTTTTTTTGTCATTTTGTTCAATGTTTGTGTTTGTTTTTCGATACTCAGCCGAACGTGGAATCTGAATTCAATGAAATGGCAGCCTGGTTAGATCGTACAGTAAGTATCGTATAGGCGTAAAAATGAATTTTTTTTTATAATTGTTAAGAACAGGTCACAAATCTTTGTAAGAATTCGTAATACATAGGTTTAAAAGATTATGTATCACATTTTTTTTGCAATTAAATTTCGCAAAAGAACTGTTGTCGAATAGCATAATTTATATTGCAGCCTGGAGGGCAAGGCGATCAGGAATCTTTGACATCGTCGGAATTTGAGCGTTTCTTAGCAGAACGTGCGGCCGCGGCTGAAGCTTTACCGACTCTCCCTACAGCGGCAACTGCCACCTCGAACTCCTCAACAACTGGTAATCAGAATATCCAGCGCCAAATTAACAAAGATCAAGACAAATCTTTATTCGCTCTTTAAGTACCTTGGAATTCTCTGTTGTAAAACATGGGAGGCTAAACTTTTACTGGGACTGTCGTGCTAAGTTTAATCGGCACGTATAATTTTCTGATTAAATTACCACTCCTGCTGTATCAACGATAATTTAAAGTATCGATTTGTATTTTTAACATTAGGAGCTGGAATAAAATATAGAACATACAAAGGCACGGGAGACAAAGTACATACAGGAGAAAAATGCTTTGTGCTTGTACGTACTTAATAAGGTAACTGGTATACTATACAATCATGTTTGAAATATTTCTGTTATAAAATTATGATCGTAATATGGATAAGTTGCTTTAAAGTTGTGACTATGACTTATTATGCGAATAGTAGCATGTTAAGGATTAATTTATGTCTGTACATAAGCGACAATATGCGTCCATGAAAATCTCCAGAGATCATAATAGATCTTATGATAAATTTTGTCTGATCGAATCAGAATCGAATAAGATCGCATTTAGATCAAATTTCCGAACTGATATGGATATTCAGACAAATGTTTACAATTGAATATAATCGATCTTATCTATATACTGAAACTATTTTTCTATGTTGAAGTAAATTTTGTCTCGACTGTTTGACATTCTATGCAAAGGTACACACACATTCTATAGAATTATTATTATTATTGTTATTTTTTACTATAATTCCTACTACTGTAGAGACTTTATATTATTAACTTATTAATATATAAATTTTAGAATCATGAATTTATTATTACTGCTGGTATCCATTAATACACTTATGTAATATTATATAATATTATATAAATGATTAATATATTCTCTGGAATTATTGTAAATGCAGCAGCAATATTAGTGACCAGAGATCTTTTTTCATATTCTATGTTACAGCTCTGGAAAAAAGTGATACTTTAGCTTTACCCCTCAGAATTCTATTATTTACTACCCCAACATTCAATATTATAAGTTTATTTGCTTATGTTTCTACATTGTATTTATGCATATTTAGTGCAAATAGATGATTAAAAAAATAGAAAAAAAGTCACCTGCGGTGCCTGTATTGACTGAACTCGCAGTTAATAAGGAGGATATATAATATGTACTCTTCACTTATGCAGAAAATAAAACTGTGCATCATAACGAAATTTTTTCCCTGTATCTCTTTCTATATGTCTTCTATATATTACATTATATTTTCAAATATAAAAAAAAGATTGTTATTATTATATCTGAAAAATATATAATTACTCTCACATGTTAAATTCTATCAAAGCTTGATATATACAATAAATCTCTTCTTATAGGGAAAAAAAAACTTTTAAATTAATTTAAAATTTTCAAATAAATTTTTTAATTAATTCTCAAATTAATTTATATATGTCGTAGAAATAATCGTGCAATTAAATATAAGAATTAAAGGTAATATTCTATTCCTTAAAAGTATTTTTTTTTTTGTTTTTCCGAAAATCGATGTTTACCGTAATAAGGAAAAATCCCCTGACAAAGCGTTGATAAGCGAGTATCGATGCCGCAATATCCCGGTATCGCATGTGACATCGGAGTTTATCCCTCCCCCACTATCGCGGTTTCTTGTCTCCCACTTCTTTCGTTCAGATGTTAGCGCATCCAATCAAGAATCAAGTTCGCTCGTTATGAGCGGCAGGCGGCAGCACTGGCCTGTAATTTCGTAAGCGCGTGTCATGGTGGTGTGGTAAGCCGGGGAATAATCGCCGGGCTCTTGCGGCTTGCCTTGCCAGCCTCGCGCCCTGCCTCCTGCTATCAGCAATCATCAGTTTGTTGCGACGATTCGTCCCGTTAACACGCGAGAAGCGTGACAACGACTCGTTCGCGAATGATCTGGGCATCGCGCACGCGAAACAAGGTTCCCGCACTTATCCAAGGACGAGGATCATGTATACCGTGTCGAAAGGACCTAGCAAGATCGTAGCGAAAACACGACGAGGTACTGATTTTTTTTGAAACAAAAAAAACTATACAGCTGACTGAATTCTCGCGAATCCCTCGCTTTTCACAGGGATCAGTCAGAAACTCGAGAGGTTGGACACTCTACGCGATATGACGAGGAAGACCGATCCCGAGGACGACCACGAGATCACCCGGTGAGAGAGAGAGAGAGAGAGAGAGAGAACGATAGAGATGTAATCTTAACCTCTTTTTCGAACACTTCTTTTCCATGCGTTCCTTCCTCTACCCCGCTACGCCAGAATTACGCAATTCATCATACAAATTTCTCGGGAAGTCAAACTAATTAACTGCGCTTTTTGTAGATTTCTTAATTTCGTGATTATTGATGCCGTGTGTATTATTAAAATTAGTATTAATTTTTTTACAAAAAGTGGAGTTTAATTTCTCTGACAGGCTCGCATGTAACTTGCAGTGTAAAAAGAATCGCCTGAATTCTATGTTATTTACATTAGTTATTATAATTCATTTATGTGATCTATTTCAGTGAAAAAAAATTTGTTTCGTAGCGTGGAAATTAAACGCTTCTTTTTTTTCCAGCGCGTTACCACGTGATGTAACAAAGAAATTGTTTCGTTTCAACATTTATATAATGATCTACAATTTTTAACTTTGTTAAATTATGCTTGCGAATTAATCTTTTTTTTTTCAAATAGAACTTTCTTCTTTTAATTTACATCACATGCTAGCGTGCGTGAATTACGTTTTGTAACTACTCATGTAAACGCAAGCATCGTTTATAAATCACGTTTATATATTTGCATTACACGACAAGCAACTATAACAATCCATATCCCATATATTACATAAGATTGTGCGTGTAATAACGCGTGACTAAAAAAAAAAATGTTTGCTTTGGTATTACCTATAATAAGGTCTCTATTCGTATATTTCATGCTCACAGTAATGTACCAAAGCCAGTCTTTCATATGAATGGGAAATCAAAGCTCATCTCACAGCGACATCACATGCAAGAAGATATTTCACCACAGCACAAGGAACTTGTCTTATATATTAGACAATGTACGTAGAAAATTATTCTGCATGTGAGATAGAATATATGTAGAGTTGTGTTTTCTCAAATATGAAGTATGACATGAATAGATTAAATGAGATGTGGCAGAGAAAAATGTGAACTTTGCAAAAGAGAGGCTTAGTATGAAACTCTAGTTTGAGAAAATTAAGATTTTACATATATATATATATTGTAATATGTATTATTATATATTTACTCTAAAATTGAGCCAAATTTTTATTATTATTATTATTATTTTTTTTTTAATAGCATGGAATCAAGTTAGTACGCTGCAAAGATGCGAGTGTTGCAATGGCACAGAATGTACAGAATTTTGCAGTAAGTAGTAATATGACAAGCTAAAATTAGTTAGTGATGTGTAATCACAGTATTATTTGTCTTTTTCTTTGCGTACACATACACACACATATATATATATATATATATTTTTATATTTAAAATAATTTTTTTCAGCTCTATTCAATACATACATATAAAATAAAGACACTTTATTTTATATTTTTTATTTATTTTTTCATAAACAAAGTCATCCCATCTTTGGTATACTACGATTTTCTGGATTCTACATTCTATATATAAATATTTACTAAAAAAAAAACATTCTAATATGTTGAAATATATATATGTAATGTTTTGCTTGCTACAGATTCTAATTCCATAGTATATTACAATGATGGTGAACCAAACGATAGCCTTCAAGGTAAATGTAATATTATAATTTATAATTATATTAAACAATGTTTTAAAATTAATTAATAGCCTTGTTTCTCCCATTATATGTTACAATAATTAACTGTATAAAACCCTGAAAGTCGCGCTAAAGTATGAATAAATCATTTCAGATTTCAAACCATTTGATTTGGAATCTTGGTGGGGCAAACGATTGTTTAACAACATCACGAAGTCGCTCTGAAACATTCAAAAAACTGATAGCGTCCTGATAAATGTCCTAAGAATGTACTTGAAAGTAGTCTATAATGGGGCAACTGGTACATTATATAAATAAATCAATGTCACGTTTTAAGTCTGATCTGGTGAAAATTGTTAAGGGCATAGTTTAAATATAAATTACTCGGACGAAAGTGCAAGATACTATATCGAATCCTGTCAAATTACCGTCACATTGCTCGAGTCGTGTATAATTACGATCGCATCACACTTATTTGTTATAAAGTAACAAATCAATATGTATATCCGAGAGCTTCGAGAATGCACACGCGTACGCAATAGTAGCAAATATCATTAGTGATTATAAAATTGTTTATTTTCAAATTGTTAATAACAATTGTTGTTTATATGCATTTGTTAACGATTTTTCTACAAAATATAGATATCTTTTTTGTTGCTCTATTGAATTAGAATTGCTCAATTTTAAATATGGTGCGGGGAATGTCGTTGACATTCTTGTACACAGAGCTTTGAAAGGCAGTAGCAGCAAAGTTTTGCGAAACTTTCAGTAGACAATAAGTAGAATAATGCTAAATATGCGAATGCAAACATCCCATCGTGTTAGACAAAAATATACTGAGTTTTGATTAGGTTTTAAAAACACAAACAATCGAAGCCCCGAGGACGTCATACAGTGTATACCAATGCATATACCAAAATATTTAAATACAAGCAAAGAACCCGTGCTGTGCGGTATGAATCCTGCGTGAAGTTGATAATGATGACTTTTTTAATCCTAGATGGCTGTACATATTGCATGCAATGATCGCGTGAATGCATGACAATGTTACGGGTATTGTTACGACGATTGTGTCTGAATATACTTTTATGTATGAGGATTTAGCGTAAATTCGTAGACTGATAATATGTAAGAAAATTTCATATTGTTATTCGCTGAGAGTCATATTATTCGCGTTAGCTTGAAGCTAGAAATAGAAATCCATTGCAGAGTTTGCTCATCGAATTACTATATTATGGCAGATTAAATTGTTTCTTCCTCTTCCTTATTACGTATTTGTCGGGCTACTATATATGTATAATGGATCTCCGATTAGCGACAATTTAAATGCCACAATATATCGTGCGTTCGATAAAGCAAGGCTCGCAGGAGTAGTCGTGATGTAGCGTAAATCAAATTCGGTCACGTGCGACTGAATTACACAATCATGAATAAATATCTCTTTATACGCACAACATTATTTTCTTTTTTACCCATTGATTCTCCATTAACATCCATGTGATTCCTATGGTCCTTATAGCGCAATAAATATTAATTGATATTCAATTACAAATATAAAAATATCCGAACTAAATTTATATTGCTTTAGATTTTTATTGTAAATTTCCATTATTTCTAAATGGAACTTTTATCATTTCAAAATTTATGGATTAATTATTTACTAATTGTCATTTAACAATTGTCTTTATTTTTAATGTTTTTTTATGAAATTTCAATATCCAATATATATGATATCTGAAATACAGTATCGATATGAATATTTTCTAATTATTGCTATAACATATATTATAGTTGAACACTATACAGATGTATTGCTTTCTTTTGCTTTAAAATACTTCATATGACATATTGTATAGAATTAAATATTGTTTATTTAATCCAATTCTATTCAATATATATATATATATATATATATATAAGTATATATAATTTTTTATAAATATTTTTTGATAAACATGTACCACACACAATAGGCAAAAGAAATAGAGAGGAAGAAGATAGAAAAGAAAAAGAGAAGCAAATAGAGAAAGGTATGTATATAAGTAAATTATAATTAGCGCATATAATTAACTGAGATCTGTTATTTAACAATCATTAACATTCATAAAATTTTTTATTTTAATGGAAAAAAAATTAGTTTTTAATAGAGTATGTAGTTCCCCCCCCCCTCCCCCCTATATATATGTACAATATACTGTAAAAATCAGTAAAAAAAGATATATATTGAAATATATATTAGATAATCGCAAATATTTCTTCGGATTTGTAATATATATATATATATATATCGTTTTCTATTATATTAAATATACATATATCAATACAATTACAAATATTAAGATTGCGCTTATTCCCTGCATACATCTCCCTGAATTTCATTGCCGATTATTATACGAGATGGCACTCACAAGACAATAAACAACACGATATGACAGGAAGTTCTTTCGCACACGCGTAGAATCAGCTGTTCCAATTAGAGAGAGAGAGAGAGAGAGAGAGAGTCAGAATAGAGGGATACAGGAGAGAGATTTGATTATATATGTAAATGTCAATTTTTATATGGTAAAAATAGCGGTAGATGCGTTTCATGTAGAAACAAAAATCTATTTTTTATGTTTTATGATGAAGACTGATGAAATAATGTCGCATAGCGCGGAAGAGCAAAACTCGCAGGTAATATAAAAATCAAATGTATTTAATTATATATATTAATTGTTAAATATATATAAAATTATTTTATATATTTTTCATAACTAAATATTTTTTAAATATAAATATTGTTTATATATATAATATATATAATGCAATATACATATAAATCTTTTAATTGCAGACTGTACACAAGAATAGCGTATCTGATATAGGGCCAATAATGCAGCTTCAGAGTAGTCCAGGATTTCTTGTAATCTTAACATTTGCATGCAACGCTCTAATAGCGTGTGTTAGACAACTAAACATAATGGATGAGGAATGCGGCGCTGGAAATTATGGAACTACACTTGCTCATACTGCCAGCGTTATAAAAATAGCAATTAAGGTGGTACAAAGGATAAAAATAAATGCGGTTTCAATGATAGTAATTAATTCATACATTGTAGGAAGGCAGTATTTCAGCAACAAGACCTTCTATAACATTTGCACAGATAAGTCGAATTATTGAGAAGGAAATGGGTGGCTTAGAAGGTGGAATATATTCATTATTTTTTGATACCATTGCCAAGGTGAGACTATCAGTCTTTTTTTATTTTTAAGACTGAGGAAAGAAATCTTGAAAAATATATTTTAGAGCTTTTGTAGATTTCAAGATGATGAGCAATTAACTGCAAGCATGTGGTTAACTGTCTTAACATCTGCAAACAAGATGATATCTGAGGTCAGTGGAGGATTAATAGATGAAAGAAGTATGTTGAATCCTTTGATAGCTGCAGAACATAAATTAAAAAATGCGCTAAATTTGGAATTAAGTTCTACCGATGCATTCGGAGAAGCTGTTAGAGCTGCTGAAGAAACTTCTACTATGCAAACTATACATATGTCGAAATCGCATTCTGTTGGTTCTACAAATTGCAAAGTATTATTTAACTTCAACATATTTTTACACGCATTATGATATTCATTTTTATAGATATTTGATAAAATTATAATTTATTCATTATATCTAGACGTTCAAGTATCCAGATCCTGGAGCACATGCTGTAGGTATATGGATGAGAGCTGCTTATGAAGGTTTCAAATTAAAATTTGGTTGTGAATTTAGTGTATAGGAAAAAAATAAAATCTTTTTCTTTCTTTTTTCACATATATTTTTTTTTTTATGCTAATAAAATTATTTATAAGAATTACGATATATTATAACTGGCTATATATATAGCCTCTATGAAATTATTTTGACATATATCACACACACAAGTACCTTGCCATCGGCAACCCGATATGCAATTGTGTAAATTTAGTTTATGTTGCATATGTAGTATGTATCATATATACATATATATGTGTATATATGTGCTCATCTTGCAGAGTGCTGAGCCAATGTTGAGATTAGCTATCATAATGTCACGTGTCTCTGTGTCGACTTCATTTTTGTTTTATCACGTGAAAAGGATGAAAAAAATTAACTTTGTGGAAAAGTTTTGTTGAACAATCTACGAGCAAACAGGTGATGGGATTATGTGTTATAAAAATATCTTGATTAAGGTTATGTCATAAATTACAGTCTTTTTATAAATTATGTGTAAATTGTTTTAAATTTGTAAATCTCATAAATTTATTTTAGTCTCCAATTTGCAATAAAATTTAGGATAAAATTCTATTATTTTATGTATCGTGTATTTAAAGATATATATATATATATTCTGATATAATTTGTATATGTATCTTATTTAGTCTAATTCTTCAAATATTTTTGTGAATAGAATTCTATCATAAATTATAAATTATCTAAAGCTAAAGTAAAATTTTACATCACAATTGTAATTATATTTAACTAACATATGTTTATGTGGATCATATTATTCTCTGTGTGATACTGTGTAATAGTTACATATTTGAAAATATAATTATATTACATATTACAAATTTAAAAAATATAATATTATACTCTCTCTCTCTCTCTCTCTCTCTCTCTCTCTATATATATATATATATATATATATATATATATATATATATAATTCTCTGTGTAATAAATACATAATTATTTTATTATTATAAATGCTTAGCGAAGATAACTGAGTACATATATTTATATAAGATATAATTTCAGGCTATACAATCTATAAATTAACAACCAGGACCATGTAAAGATAATGATATTGTGGATAATATTGTGGATTTTTCATCTGAGATAAATAAAAAAGATTTAAAGAAAGCATCGTGTCTTCCAAAAGCAATGAATGCTGCAATTGCATTGTGCACCTTCTGTGAAATGCATGGACCTAAAGTAATATTTACCACACAAACTTATCGTAACTATGATACGCAAAACATAGAGAAATTGAAATTTTATGGACCCAAAGAAGTGTTAAGACAGAGTCATAATTCTATGGAGGATGTACAGGATGAATGCGAGGGCTGTCAAAGTATTGGAAATATCAAATACTTGAGCAATGAGCATGAAACAAGGACATCTTTCCTATCTGCTCAACAATCATTGATGCAAGATATTGGAAATTTATTAAAGCATGCTTGTGTTAGGTACAATGATTGTATTCAGTTTACAAATCTTTAAAATTATATTAAGAATTATATATGTATAATATCATTATAAATTTATTATTAATTATAAATTATATATATATATATATATATATAAATTCAATTTTATTATAAATTAATTTTTTTTATATATGTGACCTATTAAATTAATATATATAATTAAAACTCTCTTCTATTACTGTCAATTTCTTTTTTCAAGGAGTCTAAGCTGCGAAGTACATCCTGGTAAAGAAGGTGTTTGCTACTTTGGAGATGAGTACAGGGGGCATGTTTTAAGTCATACTTTTACATTGAAAGATGCCCAGGTGAATTATGCAACGAAAAAGCATGTTTGGTAGTTATTACAATAAATTTTTCAAGTCATGTCACTACTAAATTATTAGAGCTTAACATTTTGTTATAATATCATTCCAATTTTCTCACATATATTTCTCTTTTGATAGGCAAGAGGATTTAGGAGATGGTGCAGTTTTATTGTTTTCATGAGAGATAAGCAATTCTTGTTGAACATGTGGCCATTTTTAATCGACAATTTAAAGGAAGTAATTAAAGAGCTGCAAGATTTTGCAGAAAAAAAATATAATGCGGAAGAGGCAGAATGTCCACAGAGGGCAATGAGGCTAACAACGGCAAATAGTGGAGCTGGTTGCCATGCTCCTATAACCAAACAATCCAGAGCACTTAATGATATAACAAATGAAAAACATGTTTTTGTAAGGTAATTATTATGTTTATATTATATATAAATTGTGATGAAAAAATATATATATAACAACAATTATTATAAGTATAAAAACAATTATTTATTATAAATTAGTTATTAATATCATCTTTTAATCATATTTTGCATAATGTATCTGTTTCAGAATTCATATGTGGTTAGTATGGATTCTTAGTGCTGGTGCAAGGCATTTCATAGAAATTTTCCCAATGAGTTTATTAGATGACGAACTTAATTATAATTTTGAACATCAAATTGGTTAGTAATTATAATTAATATCTATAATAATATAACTGATAAAATATACTTTTTTTAATTAAAAAATTATAATATCAAATAATTTGCAGAAACTGAAGAAAATTTTACTTTAGTAAACGCAAAATTGCCGATAAACTTAAATCTTAACTCGGACGATTCGGAACTTTTGCCAGAATTTGCTGAAATCGCGGAAAAATCTATTGCCGTAATTTTACGAGATTTGAAACAAATATTGGGAAAGAATCAGTTTAGGCAGCTGCTGTATTCATGCCTAACTGGCGTGCAAGTCCTGGTAAGAGGCCCGAAAATTCAAAGATTGGAATCTTTATATGGACTTAGCAGTCTTATACCAAGAGCATGTCGAAGGGTAAAAACAGAAACATCGGAATACATGGATCCTGACATATGTAACTTTATCGGTATCGTATTATTCTAGAAAAAATAATTATGGTTAATCATTTTTAAAAAATTTCATAACAATATGTATAATATTAAAATTTTCAGGTGTAGATACCTCAGTAGCGATTCCTTTACCTTGTGCAAATGTGTGCAGGCTCGATATAATACTCAATGAGCACACATTCGAAAACGCAAAATCCCATATAGTTAAATGGACTGGTGCATTACCACCAAAATTACCGACTTTGTTAACAAAGATTGAAAAATCACTTGACAATGAAAAACTCGGAAATTCGGTTCTCAAAGCACACTTTGCAACTCTTTTGGAAGAATGGGCAAAGTATGAGTTCATTTACCATTAGAATATAGTATTATACACTATATAGAATGTTTCAATAATATATATAGTTAATAATTTAATATATTTGTTAATATTATTGTTAACAAATATATAATTTAATATATATATATATAATTTTTCGGATGTTAAAAATTAATGTGTTCAAAAAGTATCTTGATTGCATAAATTCTTAATATCAAAAAAGCTACTATTTCTCCGTGATTGTATATATTTATATCATGAGATATATATTATTTATTAATCGTCGATTACTGAATATTAACGCGTATTTCCATTATTGTTGCAGTATCGCGAAAGTTGTTCACGCGATGCGCGGACGAGGTCATCGCGGTGATCTCTCTGGACTAATGCTCAGTTTGGGCGCTGGACCTCAGGATAAAAAGTTGCTGGATGCATGGTCTATGGGATTACCATCCAATCCAGCATAGTCTCATAAAAATTTTATGCATTCTATTGCATATATAATATATTATATATCTTTGAATAATATAATATTTATTGCAGATTGAATATTTTAGATTCCTCGTTTATCCAAGAGGAATGCTTATGTGTGTTCAAGGTTGTGTGTCTTTTTTTATTTATAACTTAATTAAAAAATAAAAACGAGAATTTTTTGGGGGAACTTATTATTAAAGCATGGCACAAGTAATGTATATTTTTCGTATAGTACCATTTGTTTTAAAACAAATGTAATAGTTTAGTATATTGTGGATGCTGGTAAATTTCATGATAATTGTGAAGAGACGAGAATGTTTCAAATTGTGTAAAGTTTTGAATATATATATTTGTAACTTATTATAAAACATAAGAAAAATATGTTGGCAAATGTTATATATATTAGACGAAAATGTAATATATATACAAGCAAATTTGTGATTGATGTATGTTTCCTTGAATGAGGATATTGAATTAATTAGAATTCATCAAGTTCTATAAATATATATATATATATATCATATATATATAACTTGTTGTAAAATCTCCAAAACTCAACCAAATCGATCAATTTTTTTTTAGAATGAAGCTTAAACCGTCAGCTGTTAAACGATATATGACAAACATATGTGTGAATGACTCTAGTACTGCCAAAACTGAACTAATGCCATCTGTTGCAAAAATACGCAATGACTTTTTACTCAACCCAATAAATTCACGCCGATGACAGAGAGCTCTGTTACACAGCACCCTAATGCGGCGTCTACAATAGCGATTTTAAGTCCTAAGCCTTAAGAAATTGACCAATTACAGTCAAGTATGAGAAGAATGGAATGACTGTGATTGGCCAGCCTTAGAACTACGGATGTTATTAAACCCGATTAGGGATGACGTGTAAACGTAATCAGTGTTCCGATTAGGGACCGGTTGTACGCGCATGCGTGCTTTTGTGCATGCGCGACGATGAGAATATAGCGATGTACATGAGCGTGTAGAAGTGTAGCGGGACATTACGACAGCTAGAAGTTATGAGATATATAAGATGAGATTTTTATATGTTTAATTGTTCTTTAATTAATCACAATGTATATTTTTATCTATATATGTATATATATTTTATTTCTTAATACATTTTTAAAACATCTTTTTAATATTTTAAATGCAGCGGAATAATATTGCCTCTTTTTATTTGCATGAGATACTTTACTGATGCTGTATTCCCGCACATGCGTGTACAACCGGTCCCTAATCGGAACTCGGAACAACTCGCACATCGCAGAGTGCAGTAGTAATTGAAATCGCAATGTAATTGAGTGAAGAGTTGAACTGTACACGAGGTTCAATCATGAATACCGTTACTTGCATTGCCCCGGTCAATATCGCAGTCATTAAATATTGTACGTATTCACAAGTATATGGTTTATTATAAATAATTAATCTGCGATTATAATTAATGTACAATAATTGTAGTTTCTTCACATTTATTAATTTAATTTTTTTCACATTTTTTGTGCACATAAAATCGTAAATTTTTATTATAAATTTTCTATACTTTCAGAAAGAAAAGATATAATTTGCGATTAAATGCAACGTTGTAACACGAAATCATTATTGTAAACTCTATTACATCTACACACTGATTTTTTAATATTTCAAGCAAAGTTCAGGGACAGTTTGTATTGTACAAAAGTATTAACATTTGAATAGCTATCAGCTAAAGCAGTTACAATGATAATATGGAAACGTCATTCCTTACGACCGTCTTATATTTTTCATAGTTAAATTAATTTTTTTAAATTTGTATGATTTTAGGGGGAAAGAGAGATGAATCTTTAATTTTACCGACCAATGATTCTATAAGTGCTACTTTAGATACGGATCAGGTAAATAATTTAAACTTCTAAGTCAAATTACACAATATTAAAGCTCTCTTGGCAAGATATTTCTAATATCCTAGTTTTATTTTCTTCATAGTTGCATGCAAAAACTAGCGTCATGATCAGCTTTGACTTCAAAGAAGATCATATTTGGTTGAATGGGAGGTACATTAATATTTCATTATGCATATATATTTTTTTCAGATTCATATTGTAATATATAAAAATATATATTTTTCAGGGAAGAAGATATAAAAAATCCAAGACTTCAAAATTGTCTGAAAGAAAGTAAGAGTTACTGCATAGAGAAATTTATTAAAGATACTGGAAATAAAATCTTTTTAAATTCTATTCTTCTTTTTTAAGTTAAGAAACGTTCACAATTACCTGGTTATATGAATGACTGGAAGATTCACATCTGTTCAAAAAATAATTTTCCAACTGCTGCTGGTTTAGCTTCCAGTGCAGCAGGATATGCATGTCTCGCAGCAGCACTAGCCAAGCTTTATAAAGTAGAGGTATCATTTCTATTTAATATATTTATACAAAAATTATATTATCTCATTAAAATAATTAATAATATTCTGTAGGGAGACATTAGTGTTATAGCACGTTCTGGTTCTGGTTCAGCTTGTCGTAGTGTTATGGGTGGTTTTGTAAGATGGCACATGGGTCTAGACAAATATGGAACAGATAGTGTAGCAAAGCAGATTGTGCCTGCTTCTCATTGGCCGGAAATGAGGATTTTAGTGCTAGTTGTAAGGAAGAAAACATTTCTATATATAAAAATAAGAATATTTGATAAATATAAAGTGATATTTAACACAATTTTTAAAATACAAACTTATAGGTAAATGAAGAACAAAAAAATATTTCAAGTGCAATAGGTATGAAACGAAGTACGGAAACATCTCAATTTCTGCAATATAGGATAACACATACAGTTCCGGAAAGAGCTAATAAAATGCAACAGGCAATCATTGAAAAGGATTTCAAAACTTTTGCCGAACTCACTATGAAGGATTCGAATCAGATGCACGCTGTGTGCCTCGATACATATCCTCCGTGTGTTTATATGAACAATATCTCTAACAGTATCATGAATCTTATACATTCCTATAATGAGGCAGTTAATGATGTGAAAGTATGAAATATCTTTATTATATCTTGCACTTTCCACTGTCAATTATAACATAAAATAACTTGGGTTATACACATTTCTTTTATCAATAAAAAAATTTCTTAGGTTGCTTATACTTTTGATGCTGGGTCAAATGCTACATTATATTTATTAGAGAAGGATGTGCCAGCAATGATGGGTGTTCTGAATCATTTTTTTCCTCCTCTGGAAAATGTCACAATTGAATATAAAAAAGGATTATCTGTCGAAGAAATCAAACCTGCAAAAGTATGTACTTTGTGTACTATGATTAGTTCATAATATTAATTATTTGAATATGCGTTCATTACAATTATTTTTCTGTATAGGATTTATTGGAGAAATTGAAATTTCAAAAACATCCACCAGGACAACTTAAGTACATAATATATACCAAAGTGGGAGATGGGCCTAAATATCTCGATAGCCCACAGGATCATTTGTTAGATGGTCAGGGTAATCCTATTAATTTTTCTTGATATGTGTGACATATTTTTTTATCTATTATTCTAATAAACAAAAATAAATCATTTGTATTTCCTTTAATTCTTTGTATTATTTTCACTCTTCAGTCTTTGTATTGTGTTTATCTCTCCAATATTTTAATAGTTTTAGTATTCTTTTAATTCCTTAAGAATCTTAAAAAACTAAATGCTTAAGCAATTAAATGACTATTTTAAATTAAGATAATTTTAATAATCCTAACAACCCTACCTTTGCTGACTATGTCAGCGGGAATCCGGAACAACCGAAATTTTGGAGAGCGTATCCTAATCACGTGTCCTACTCACGTAATCTACTCGGGTGCCCTAATAAAATGC
The DNA here is from genome assembly GCF_030449975.1 of Polyergus mexicanus. Classification (NCBI taxonomy): domain Eukaryota; kingdom Metazoa; phylum Arthropoda; class Insecta; order Hymenoptera; family Formicidae; genus Polyergus; species Polyergus mexicanus. The sequence goes on from NW_027223324.1 coordinate 5,662,823, forward strand.
ACCGTATGCTGCTTCGTTGGGCCAGTTGGATCTACCTTTCGTTGATCCTGGCCATATTCATTCTGCCTACATATAGCCAGAGATGTAGCTTTGACCTGTATCAGTGAAGAAGAGAAATTCCCGTTAATTGTTTTATATATAATTTTTTTTTTAATACAAAATCAAATTAAACACTAAAAATTTTTAAACATTATCTTACAAAGTAGAAAGAAACAAGATACCAGAAAAACTTCCAGTAGTTTTCATGTAATGCTATATTCTAACACTCTTATCAATATATGTTTCTTTGTATGAAAATTATACCAAGTAAATTAAAAAAAAAGTAACAATAAAAGTAACTGGTTTCTTCTCGTTCTGCGTTACGCTAATTCGCATTTCCGCGCTTCATGTATGCGCAACCTGAGCGTTGCAATAGACAAACGCGCGCTCAGAAAAAGAGATACTATATGAGAGGCCTATATTTGTCTCTTTTCCTAGCATCTCATTGGTGATTTTGTCCCCCTCCATATAAAAAATCACCAATGAGATGCTAGGAAAAAGGACAAACATAACCTCCCATATAAATAGTACCTTTCTTTCTACAGTAGGCGCGCGTAGTTTGTCCATCTCGCAATGCTCTATCTAATCTAGTCTATATATTTATGAGTTCATGACTTAATCTTCCTTTATATAAAGCGGGGAGCACACACTTTTGCATAAATAAAGGCAAATGCCTTTATTTAATATTTAATATTTTTATTTAATATATCTAGACCAAGCGTTTGCCTTTATTTAAGGAGTGGGGGTAAAGATCCACGTAGAAAAGGACATACTCTGTTTCGTGCCCCTTGCGTTCTTTCTCGCTCGCACAGAGCATAGCGCTCTCTTTCGTCATGCTACGTGCGAGCGAGAGAGAACGCAAGGAGTACGAAACAGAATACGTGCAATCTAGTTTTGTGGACGTCACTGACGTCAGTTGACGTCATAGTCCAGAGTCCAGAGTCCAGAGTCCAGAGTCCAGAGTCCAGAGTCCAGAGTCCAGAGTCCAGAGTCCAGAGTCCAGAGTCCAGAGTCCAGAGTCCAGAGTCCTGCGTCCTGCGTCCTGCGTCCTGCCGAGTTCTGACGTCCCGACTCTCGAATCAAACTGCGCGCTAACGAGAACGAGAGGTTTCAGTGTAAGTGCAAATCAAGACGATATACATTTTTAAAGTCGCTTGAAAAATCGACAAGAAATAGGATTAAATTATTAACCTCTCGTGGGAATATGTATTATTTAATTTCTAATGTGTGTGATGATTAAAAGAGATAAGATAAAGTCCAAAGTAATCCAAGGATATATCAATCATGTCGCGACAGGTGAGATTCCTGCATACCTTGATGGAGAAAGCGGTAAATGGCAAAGGTTTTACTCAATGTATGAAAAATGTAAGTCTCCAAATTTTATTAAATCATCAATATCTAATCTACAGGGTGTAACAGAGCGCTTGTATCAGCAGGGAGGAAACAACGCATTTTCGTGTTTCATGCAAAAGTTTTAGAGCTCTAAATGGCGCATTATATAATATGAGATCTTGAATATCACTATTAAGGTCATATAAAAATCACTTTGAATTCTTTTGAACGGGACCACCTATTTTTCATTACATATTCTTGTAGCTTACCTCGGAAGCTTTTTAAAACACTATAATAAAATATTTTTTCATTAGGTACTTTTTGAGTTATTTTATATTTTAATCTGACATATTTTGATATAAAAAATTAAATATCTCTTAAAATATTTAATTTTCAATAATCTTACCGTAATACTTTTATGTACAGAATAATGAGACTAATCTTTTTCATTTATTCATAATTTATTTATTTTTAAGAGAGAAAGATAAAAGAAAAATTAATTTCAGAATAAAACTCTATGTTTAAATAAAATACAGATTGATGTGTTTGCAGTTGCAGTTGTATATTTATATAAAAATTTTGTAACAACAATAATAATGTGAATCTATTCTATTAAAGCGATATTATATTGTTATTTATAAATATATTTTCTGTTTGAAAAGGTACAACTGCTCTCGGCAGCCGATGGAAAATGCAAAGCACAATTTACTGTGACCGAAGGGCATTTAAATCCTATTGGCTCTATGCATGGTGGTTTTACTAGTACCGTCATAGATGTTATATCATCGTATGCTCTATCGACTTATAAAATTGATCATTCTCTTGGAGTTTCCGTAGATCTGCACGTGACGTAAGAACCTAAATCTGAAAATCTTTGTTATATTTATTTATTTCATTATATTTCAGTATCGTTTATACATACAGTTAATATAATTGTGATGTTTCTCACACATTGATGTTATTTTCTCAATATTTTGATAAATTGAATCTTTATTAAAACTTAATAATTAATGGAAATAGAAATGGCAATTAGGAGCTAGCGCAAATATGGGGAGCAAATAAATTTTATTAAGATATCATTGGTACAAAAAAATGTGAACATCTCGGTCCTTTCCTTGGATTATCCTCAGCTTAAAAGTTAAGATATATAAGTAAAGAGGCAGCGGAAATTGATATTAAACAGGAATCGATAATAAACTCGTACACATATACCGGAATGACAGTTTTTAATTTTTTACTATTATCTCACATGGTGTAATAAAAAAAATTCGCTATAATAAAATTTATTTAGGTCTTATATTTGCACTGGTTCCTAATTATCATTTCTATTTGCATTAATTATTAAGTTTGAATTTTTCGGAACCTTTAGTTTCTTATTATATTATGAATCTTTATTCTTTATGCACATATATATGTACATAGAGTCTAAGATGAGATGTATATTGGTCAAAATTTAGAAATTGACAAATATGACAATTGAACTTAATTATCTTCATTAAAACACATACAAATGCTTAAAATATACAATAAAATGATTAATGGCACAGGTTTTTGAAGGCTGCGCGTCTCGGTGAAGTACTAACGGTTAACGCTGAGACTATACGTGCTGGTAAGTCCTTGGCGTTTCTTGCAGTGGAAATTACGAAGAATGATGGTAAAGATGTAGTTGCCCGTGGACAACATACCAAGTTTATTCTGCCAAATTAAGAACTAAATAAAATTGAATAAAAAATTATTAAATAAAATTATTTAATAACAACTTACCGATCCATGTTTTTATCATATGTACATAATAAAAGGAATAGAATATATTGTAATATATTTGTATAGCTATTCTTTTAATGGCTCATTGTAAAGATCATTTAAGTTTTTCTGCAACACACGCGTATAATTGCAACTTGACGATAGTTGCACTAAGAAAGATAACGATTGCTATACATTGCTTCTGTGCAATGTGTTTCTAATAAATGCACGAGAGAAATAAAATATATCAGAGACGAAAGCAAGGACTCATCTGCAGAAGGATGATCTAAGCATGGGCATTTATGCAATTTGCCTGTCATCGTATTTTGACGTCTTCTAATAATGACCTAAGCTTTTTTACTCTGTGCAATAAGTTGTCGGCTTGCTCTCGCAACCTCGTAGCTTCTCGATCGCTCTCCTCCAACATGTTCTCCAAATATTTAACTTTCTCGTTACGACTCAACGATTTCACGTTGTTTGCGTAGTCGCGATCAGGCGCGAGATATTTTTCAGCCTCCCTGCGCACGCGAGAAATGGTGTTATCGCTATCCTCGCAATTGTCGCAGCAGTCGGACCACACGTTCAAATCCATGTAGGGAATCTCGTCGCAACTGACGAAGTCGTTGCGGCCCTCAGGCAGCAGGAACACGTTGGGTTGCACGCGAGTGATGTTATCACCGTTATCACACAGGATTCTGGCGAGCGAGGCTTGCTGAATCTGCGCGAGTTGTTCCGCGCGGAAGACTTCGGGACTCTGGTACCAAAACCGATCGCCATCTCGAGTGCGCCGGAACTGTTCCAGCAGAAGACATTTAAATAGCGGTCCGACTTTCGCGCCTGGCAATTGATCTTCCAGAATACCGCCGACCCAGACGTCTACGTTACCCAGATGACCGTACAATTCGCGCAGCTTTTGCCGCACTCGACCGCTGCTAATGTCGGCGGCCAGATGCTCGAATGTCTCCGCGCGCGACATGTTGCAGTAATCGCGCCACTCCAAGTAACCGGGTATTCCGTGATCCCGTCCTCGTTGAATATTCATCGCAGCCAAGTCCAACGCAACCGCGTGCGCGCTGCGAAACAATTGCTCGGTGAGCTCGACGTTGAGATTCTGTTCGGGCAGCTTCAGCTTCGCTGCGGTGGCGTACATGCCACGGATTAGGGGATCGACGCCACCTTCCTCCACCAATCGCCAGGGCGCGAAGAAGGCGTCACGTAGGTTGAGAGCACCCTGAGGAATCGGCTGGAACGAGGCGTTTAGGCGCTCCAGACGCGGCTGTATGAGAGAGTGACCGAAGCGCAGAGCGGCGGTAGCGAAGACGTTGGATATACTGGCGTCGACACTGGGATCGTAGCCGCGATAAGACAATAAAAAGTCGTCGATCGTCGGACCGAATATTCGCGGTAACCAGTGCTGATAAGTAATATGCTGCATCTCAGCACCGACAATACGTCTGGCCTCCTGATACAGTTTCTCGCCGTTCCAGTGCGGATTCATCTCGCGTAACGCGCGAGCAATGCGGTTGTGCTCGCGCAGCCATATGGTGTGCATGGCCAACAGGCCGACTTGCTCGTTTGCGCGAATATCACCGGCGACGAAGCAGTTGATCGAGCTTTCGAGCGGATTTCTGCGACAGTCGACGAACTGTCCGGACGCGTATGGTAACAAAGGCTTGTGACCGGGGATCGTAGGACCCTCCCGTAGTAATCCGTGATCCGTCGTGAGGTCACGCAGATCGCGTGCCACTTCGTCATTGTAACCGTAGACCTGCGACGCGTCCAGATAACTGGTCAACTGGTTCAGTTGTTCTCGCCATGTGAGACCACCCCATAAGACGCTGGTCGCGCCCGAGCCGCACACGGCGCTGGTTCTTACGAAGTCGATGCACCGTCTATTGTTGACCCGCGGATCACCCGGCGGCACTTCCATCGGGAAACAGGGCGCGGCATTGTCGCACGACTTTTTGCAGTCGATCCCATCCCAGGACTCGCTCGATACCGATGGCAACGCGTGATCAAGATCATGATCCAAGAATTGACCCCATTGCATCACCATATGTGTAATTTGATGATCGGACGTAATGTCATGCGTAGATATCAGTGTGGTCGATACGAGACGCGCAGCTGGCTTCGGATAACCATAGTATCGTCGTTCCTTCTGCCAACCGACCGGCGTTGAGAAACCATTCTCGTAGATGGGTTGCAGTACTCGACGAAATCCAGTGTGCGACGAGCCCCAAGTGGGATGACGCATATTGTTGCAACTGCCGTCTATGGTGCGGTACTTGCGATGGAAGCACCTGTTGGTGCAATTCTGCCGATGTCTGTGACCGGTGCATCCGGATAATTCTTCAATTTGTTTAACCTTGAAAATGGGAACGGGATCTTAAATTTCCTATTAGGATGTGACATATAATACCCAAGATTTTATCTGTTTGTTCTTACCTGTTCGTGCGTCAGGATCTCCTCGTAATGAAATTTACCGGTTACGTTCGCTTTAACGCCGGCATTCACCATACGTCGAATATTAACGAGGGTTCTCTCGAAGAGTTCGGCAGGTCTGGCAGCCGCGCGACTGATGGCATTCGGGAAACGCGCTAGTTGGAATGGATTGACGTGTCTGGATGTACCGTCGGGATTGAATAAGGATGACAGCGTCTTGTTGATGGCACGGTCGATTTCCTCGGTGGCGCTCTGGAAGGCTCGTACGACGAGCGTGTCGGTCGCACCGGGTTGCCGAACGCGTACCAAAGCATCGGCGGTTGCGCGGCCGTAATCGTTTATGGCTGAACACTCATATCTGTAAAAACAGCACGCAATATTATTGTACACGTAAAACGAAGACACGTGTCTTGATATTCATTTTATTCGTTAGATTGCTCGCAGTCATTGATGTCTGATTTGAGACTGATGATCAACAACTAGTGGGAATCAAGCTTACATTGATGAATGAGACCCAATCTCACCTGCCAGTGTCCTGTGGGATCACGTTGAAAATGAGAAGACTCCCGCCGCGGGTAATCTTAATCCTGTTGCCTTCCAACGCGCTGCCGTCCTTCTTCCATTGTATCACCGGCTTTGGCCTGCCTTCAGTCCGGCACGGTATCTCGACTATGGCGTCCGGTTCCGCTTCCATGTCCTGCGGCTTGAAGATCAATCGGGGCGCGCTGAAGTCAATGACGCGCAGATCCGCGAAGAGAACCACGCTCCTGTCGACGCTTTTGAGATGACACTGGTATCTGCCCGCGTCGGTTTCCTTAACCGCGAGGATCCGCAGTGTGGTATCGTCCTTCTCGAGCGTGATCCTGTCGCCGAACGGGATCGGTCGGTCGTCTCGGAGCCAACGTACATTGGGCTTGTGCTTGCCCAGCACTCGGCAGGAGAAGGTCACGTTGGTGCCGGCGGTCACGTTCTGCGATTCCGGCTTCTCGGCAAATACCAAATGGGACGCCGCCGTGATCACCGCCCTCGCCTTCCTCGACTTGATCGAGCCCATATCGCTGCTGGCCACGCACTCGTACACCCCGCTATCCTGCTCGGTCATGTCGTTCACCACCAGACTGCCGTCCTCGCGGATCACGTACTTCTCGCCATCTTCACGAATCTCATACTTTTCGCTGTCATCGTTCACCTCCGAGTACTTCCATTTATCTTTCATCCACTTGATCTTCGGCATCGGATCGCCCGTCACTCGGCACGTCAACGTCATCGTCTCGCCAAATCGCACCACGGTATCTTCCGGTCCTTCTATTATGCGCGGCTTTGCTATAAAAGGAATTCTTCGTTGTTACATTGACAATTAAAAACGGATTAAATAAATAAATTAATATGACATTATTTATATTTTACTATTGATTTTCGTCATGAAAAAAGTCGAAAAATAATTTTAAAAAAATACAAAGATCTTTCAATTTAACGATCTCTTTAACAAGGATCTTTAACAAAAGGCAAATATGGTTACTATGATCATCTTGTTATAAAAAATATTCTTCGCCAGAAAAATCATGAGAAAGATATACGCGAGATGCAAAATCTATCCTTCAATTCTTACATAATATGCAGAGCTGTATTTAATCATTCCAAAAAAAAAAAAAAGAGAGAGAGAGAGAGAACAATGTATGCTAATGTAGTTTCGGATTCGCGTGGCTATCGCTCCATCGATTCGATGAGAAGAAGAGAAGCTTAGCTTTAAAATTAAGGCGACAGGCATCATCACGCGATGTCGTGCCTGCAACAACCGCACGCGACCGCGATGATGTCAACGACCGGCGGCGACATAAGTCGACAGCTGACAGACGCAATAATATCCTAGATCCTATAGAGAGACATGTATGGTAAGGCACGAAAGTTCGCAAGTGGAAGAGAGCCTCCTTTTACTCAACTGCAATGAAAGTCCTCGGGCAACATCGTCGTCAGGGAGCGACCCTTCATCCTATGCGGGGACTGGCAAATCGCCGCCATCTCCGTAGGCTTGTCCCGGGTACGCTCCACCAGCCAGACCAGATTGCAATCGCAAACAAGAGCATTGCTGTCGAGTCGCAGCCGCGTCATCGGGCCGACGTTGACGAACGCGTCGGCCGGCAGGCGGTGCAGCTTGTTGCTGTGAAGAAACAGGCGTTCCAGCGCCGGGAGATCGTTGAACGTGCCGGCGCGTATCTCCCGCAGGTGGTTGTGATGGAGATACAGCTGTTCGAGCCGCGGTAGACCCGCGAACGCTCCCGGCGCGATGTGCTCGATCCGATTTTTGTACAAGTAGAGTATCCGTAGATTCGGCGCGCCCTCGAATGCGCCCGCGGCCAGACGTCGGATGTGGTTGTCGTTCAGCAGCAGGGTGTGCAGCTTGTCGAGACCGCGAAACGTCCCCGGTCGTACCTCCATGATGCTGTTAAATCGGAGATCCCTGAAAAGAGGATTCCCAAGTTCGTCAACGATTCGTGAAAGAAAAGAGACTGCGCGATTTGTATTTCGAGAAAAAGAAAAAAAATTATATATAAACGTACATTTTAATATCGTCATAATATATATTGTTATTATATATTTATTATTATACGTAACAATATAATGTTATTGTATGTATATAAAAATTATATATAAAATTTATATGTATTATTAATTTTTATATATTATTATATATAAAAATATATTATATAAAAAGAACAATAAAAACAATAATAAAAATATTATTGTATGTAACAATATATTATTATATTATTTTCGCGCGTTTTAAAAGAGAAAGAAGCGCGTTTTTTCGTGTGCCATCGGAGAATTATATGTATACTGCGATATTTGAAATGAAAATGGAGTAAACGCGATCGATTCTAATAATAGATTACATCTTTCTACGATTATACAAGGTGTCCCAGAATAAGATCGACAAATTTCAAGTGGTTATAAAGGACACGAAAACAAGCCAATTTTGTCAATAAACCTGTAATAAGTCCGTAAATGAGTCGTTTTAGCATTAGAGAATCAAAGATTAATAAGAAGAAAAAAATCTTTGAAAAAAATAATATTTTTCAGAATTTTATTAATATAGTTAAATAGAAGTATTTTTACCATGAAACTTTTGTGTAAAACATTTTTTAATATCTCGAATAATTTTCGAGATATATCGAAAGATGCGAAAAGCCGCTGTACCATACATATGAGGGGCAATTGGAAATTTCTAAATTCATCTATTTATCCCCCCTACATGCGCGTGAAGTTTCATCAAAATCAGAATTTTCGGATTCGCGAGGTTCCCTTGTTAGGCCGATATTATACATTTGTCATACGACAAACTTTTTAAGCGCATTGATTGGCTAATTTCTAGGGACTCGAGAATGTTTCTATTTTGCGGCCAATCAATAAAAATTCTTAAAAATTAGTCTTTCATTCTCTAGTGCCAAAACGGCTAATTTGCGGCCACGGGTTTATTGGCAAAATTGGCTTGTTGATCTAATTGTCGATCTAATTCTGGGACACCCTGTATATGAAAACCGCGTATACCGTGTTATCTCGGGTTTAGAATCAGGCGGTTGCGTTTGGATGACCGCATTCTAAATGTGAGATATAGATAGATTTAAATAGAGTTTTCTTTTTTTTTTTTTTTTTTTGCATAGGCGAGAATACCGTAATTGTGAATCCGCCCACCCGCCAAGTAGAATGGGCGAATAAAGTGAACGCTTGTGTGAGTGCTTTTCTCATAAGATAGAAAGGGATAAATAGTCGTCATTTTTTTTTTTTTTTTCAATAGATAAACGGCATATTAATTACGAATGTGCGAATACAGGTCGAGAGTAATAGATTAGATTAGCGGAACTCAAACCTACGCGAATCTGCCTTCATTATAAAGATCTCTCATGAAAGTCGCTGAATTAAAGTATGTCTTATTAAGGGCACCCGAAAAGATGATCCAACGGCATGAGATGTAGGGTTGACTAAATTAAATTTTTTTTTTTTTTTTTAACTAAATTAAATTTAAAGTTAACGGCTCAAAAATTAATTAAGTTTACATTATAAAAGTCGTTTAAACAAAAATTGGCTTAACTAAAGTTGAGTTAAAAGATGATTAACGCATTAAAATTAAAAATTAATTCTCTATCCAATAGCAAATCGACACATCCGATAAACTACTTGTACGACAAATGAAATATTTGTATTAGAATCAACCATTTTCACACGACTTTAATATTGATGAATTATTTTAACTTGTATATGAATGAAGTTAATAAGCTAACATATTTTAAATAATGTATAATAAAATATGTTAATACATTTAAAAATAATTAATTTAAATTGAAAGTTAACACGTTTAAAATGAACTAACAATAAGTTAACTTATCAACTTTTTAATTTAATTTTTATCTATTTAACTAGTTGCTACCCAATCCTGGCGAGATGTCGATAAGGAAATGCTGATTGTGAGATTGAGATGGGCGCATTCAGAAATTCATAAAGTTCGCGAGGAGCGCGTTGCGTAATTCATTCCCGCCGCAACAAAGATACCGTTGGTTATTAGGCTCTTAATTAACAATTTTATTCGGCCCCTCGCACATTACTTCCTTTCTAAATTATGGCCTCGAGCTACCGCGAGTTCTCAAGACCCGGCGATATTTCAATTCGCCTTATCACAGCAGCGAATCGCCGGCGTGAGCACGCGTGAAAAGTGGAAGAAGTACCCGACATCTAAACTAGCGTAAATTGCCAGCGATGCGATGTGTATAGCCTTGTGTGCTTTTTCATTGAAATAGCGTCGAGTGAAGCAGATTTGATCGCTCTGAGAACGATATAGATCCAATTTTCCACGAACGTATGTTCGATGAAAAATGGATTTATATAAATGATAAATCAATATAAATAATATAAATTTAAAATAATTAATATAAATAATAAATTAATTATATATAATTAATAATAAAAGGTGCATCCCGTTTGACGTTATTTTGGCTTTAAAGCACACGATTCTTTGCTCTGTCTTACTCAAATTTTGTAAAAAAATTCCCTGAAAATTCCCTCGTCTTCCGGGTGTTTTTGTTCAAAATTCCAGGTAAAGAGAATGCTTTGAAGAATTTTTGCTGCAATTTTCTAAAATAAGTTTTTTTATTGCATACGTTTTTTAAAGCTTTTCATTCATACAAAGGGAGAACACAAAGCCACTTAAGTTTCATGTACCAGATTTACAAATGGACTGGGGAAAAAAAAAAAAAAACTAAATAGCTTTCGTTAAGATAAAAATCTTTAACTCGCATAAAATTTTTATTTTTTATCACTAAAAATTAAGAATAGAAAGAATATGAACCTCGTTGAACATTCAATATCTAAACAGAGATATAGATATAATATATTTTGAATACATAATTCACAGCTTATTGGCGGATTGCCTACTACTTACAGTAGGATTGTAAGAGCAAAATTATCAAAGAGAGAATTTTTTTTTTTTTTTAATTTTCCGAATCCTAATAAAATTCCAAAAGAATTCCCTGATTTTGCCGAGTACAAAAAAATTCCTCGAGAATTCCAAGTTTTCCAGGAATTCCATATTTTTCCAGGAACTAGACATCCTGTTGATTAATCTAATAATCCACAGCTACCTCTAGTAACCCAAGACGAAATTTATAATATCATTAATCGCTCTCAGAGAAATCAAACTTGGTTCACTCGAAAATTCAACACGAGCATCGCGCACTTTCAAGAAGTAACGTCAATCGTATGGCGATTAACGTAAACATTCTTATATTACGTTTTATCTAAGCCTTTAAACGAATCTCTATTTATCAAACATACATTTGCATATATTAAGATAAAAATAAGTATATAAATCATTCAAAATAAGCATATATATGTATAAGAATACGTGCGCGAGATTATTATAAATTTTTTTAACCTTGTAAAAAAATTTCTCTAAGAACATCTGTCGAAATATTGAGAGTTGCTGATGTATAACGTGACGTATGCCCTGTGCGTTTATATATTTAATCGGATTCAGGTAACTATTATATACAATATATATGTATAAAATAGCGTAATATCGATATCTCGAACGTTCCCATACAATACAGCACCGAAAGATTGCAGAAACGTTGCATAGACCTTGCGAAATGTTTCTGCAATGTTACTGTAAGTCTGCGGCAACGTTGAAATGTGTCCGCTCTTAGAAATATTACAATGTAATATTACAGTAATGTTACGGTGCAATGTATTTGTAATATTGAAATGCGTTGCTACAAATATGCAGAATGCTTTAAATTTGATAGATAAACTTTGAAAATATATAAAGACATCCAAGAGAAATAAGAAAAAAAGATTGTGAATTTACGCAATTACGAGTTTTTTCTCTCTTGGATGTCTTTAAATATTCTCGAAGTTTATTTGTTAAAATCTGAAATATCGTGCATATTAAAAAATTATTATCAAATTTTTGATTTTATATAGGAATGGAAACTATTTAACAATTTCCTGTTATCTAGTTAACATCGCTATTTTCTAAATAATTTACAAGTTTAAGAAAATAGTAATGATTAAATAATTTCATTCATAAAAGTTAAAATTTTACTTATATAGATATTAAACTCTATTTTACATCTTAAGTAGACAATTAACGAATAATTTTAACCTTTTTGGATATTTATGTATCCGATTACTGAACAATCAGTTCAATATCTGAATTCCCTGTGTTGGGATTGTATCTCGGATAAATTAAACTGATAAAAATAGTTATATCTTTAATCTTATTAGATGCTCTTTGCAAGCTTTATGTAATCATCGTGACTGAGAGAGAGAAACTTAAATGCAAGATAGATAACGCAACGCGCGCCGCATAGCGGTAAACAAACGAACTAGCGATGACCGAAAACTGTTTTTTGTAATGTTTTTGAAATGTTGCTGTAACATTCTAAAATATTACAATTATATGTTCCAATAATGTCTCAACAATATTACATTGCAACTTGCAAGATTGTAATATTACTGCAATGTAATTGCAATGTTCTGTACTGTATGGGAATTGATATCATATTTTTTTTTTTAATAACGGCTATCTCGAATTAATTTTCTCAAAAGTTAGAGAAAGAGTAACGACAGAGATTGTTTTTGGGGTGTATTATTCGATTCTGGAGATGGCTCGCTGATTAATTCTGTAATTATTGCTCGTGCGATAGTGACTTTTTTTTTTTTTTTTTTTTTTTTTTTTTTTTGTTGAAAGAACAAGTAAACGTATAATCCCGTGGGGATTATAATACGTATATATGAGAAGAGAACGTGAGTCACGTTTATAAGAAGAGACGAGAGTTCACCGGCGTTAAATCCTTTCTCTTTACGTCGCGTTCTATGTATAAATGCGTAATAAATTATAATAATTTATATTATCCTGTCCGCTATTTCCGTAACGAGTGAGTTAACCGGCTCTAGTTCCCTATGCGCTATACACCATCAATTCAAGCTTTGTTTAGGCGAACACGTGTAAAGGGATCCTCTAACGTTCACTGAGAAATTATCTGATAAACGAGAATCTCCCTGGGCAATTTTAATGGGTAATGATATACCGCGAAAAAGTTCATAGACTCGGTTATCGCGTGTGACGTTATTGCACAAGATCAGAGATCGGAATACAAAGAAACGTCGAGAGCGTAGCGTGAGCGATGTCAAACGATGTGAGTCAAGTGTTATCGTAATTGTATCTCCCGACAATGTGCAATAATTCAAAATGTGATTTCAACGAGGCATTATATGAAACTAACGAGTTTGTTTCTCGTTCCTTTTATTATCTATCGGAAATTTAATCTTCCCTCTCTTTTTCTGTCTCCGATTGAACAATGAAAAATTATGATTATTATACGTTTGACAGAGTTTTCTAACGTATCCGGTTTTTCCCCGTTAAATCCTCGTCTCGCGAATAATTATTTGCTTGCGATCTTTTTAAAATTACGAAAAAATAGACGGTCCTCCGCGCTCGGTCAATGATTGACAGAATATCCATTATGGACACGTTGTCTGGAGTATCTTTAAGTATTCGTCTCTCTTTGTTAATCAAATATATACTTGTCTGCCACGTGATACCTCGATAACCGCCGAGACATCGTCCTTCGTGTTACACGCCACAGCATATAATCTCTGATTATATGTTAAAATAGCACGCACACACACAAAAAATTGCGGTCGTCCTGTAAAGCAGGTCAGATATTATTCGGCTGCTCATAAATTGTCCGCGTTCTAACCCATACAGCACAGAACATTGCAATTACATTGCAGTAATATTACAATCTTGCAAGTTGCAATGTAATATTGTTGAGACATTATTGGAACATATAACTGTAATATTTTATGAGAATGTTACAGTAACATTACAAAAACATTACAAAAAACAGTTTTCGGTAATCGCTAGTTCGTTTGTTTACCGCTATGCGTTATCTATCCCGCATTTAAGTTTCAGTCACGATGATTATATAAAGATAAAGCTTGCAAAGAGCGGCTAATAAGATTAAAGATATAACTATTTTTATCAGTTTAATTCATCCGATACAATCCCTAACACAGGGAATTTAGATACTGAACTGATTGTTCAGTAATCGGATACATAAATATCCAAAGAAGTTAAAATTATTCGTTAATTGTCTACTTAAGATGTAAAATAGAGTCTAATATCTATATAAGTAAAATTTTAACTTTTATGAATGAAATTATTTAATCATTACTATTTTCTTAAACTTGTAAATTATTTAGAAAATAGCGATGTTAACTAGATAACAGGAAATTGTTAAATAGTTTCCATTCCTATATAAAACCAAAAATTTGATAATAATTTTTTAATATGCACGATATTTCAAATTTTAATAAATAAACTTCGAGAATATTTAAAGACATCCCAAGAGAGAAAAAACTCGTAATTGCGTAAATTCACAATCTTTTTTCCTTATTTCTCTCTTGGATGTCATTATATATTTTCAAAGTTTATCTATCAAATTTAAAGCATTCTGCATATTTGTAGCAACGCATTTCAATATTACAAATACATTGCACCGTAACATTACTGTAATATTACATTGTAATATTTCTAAGAGCGGACATTTCAACGTTGCCGCAGACTTGCAGTAACATTGCAGAAACATTTCGCAATTTCCATGCAATATTACAATGTTTCAATGCAAGGTCTATGTAACGTTTCAGTAATCTTTCGGTGCTGTATGGATTATCCTTTCTCAACTATTTTTAGATACTAAGATTGCGAAAAAATAGAATAGAGCCTTGTTTATATAGAGGGTGAGTCACCAGGAATTGTCTTCTAAGATATTTCCATAATTTAAATGTTTAGGAGAAAAATTAAATAATTTTAAAAGGACTATATTTTAGTCGTCTTATTTTTTTTTTATTAGGTGGAGGCAGACGACACAAACGTTTTTGTGCAAAATTAATATTTATGAAAATATCTTAGAAAGCAGTTTCTAGTGACTCACCCTGTATATGAGAATACATGAATTATTCACAAAATTAAAATTGGATTATTTTTATCCTAATAAAGTAACAGAGAAGCATTATTTAAACAAAGAAATTAAACGCAACCAATTTATTCTTAAATAAGCTCTATCCACATATTGTGGCTTGTGATCCCATAATGCGGTTCCAAGGTTACAATGATCTCTGTTATCTAATACAGAATAGGTCATGGTTGAAAGTATCTACTGAATACAATGCCGTGTTAAAATATATACTAACTCAAACTAAAAAAAAAAAAAAAAAAAAAAAAAAAAAAAAAAAAGATGGAATAAATAATAGGAATTAAAATAAAATAGAAAAAAAGAAACAAGTATAATATCTTACTTTTGAGCCAAATACATTGCAACGTTCGTTAGCAATTTTATTTTTAGATTGCTTTATGTAAATCGGAAAAAAGAGAGATACATGACGACGACATGATACGTATGACTTCGAAGTCATATTAGGACAAACGAGATTTAATTATATTACTGATTCACAGAATCGCAAACTGATTCGTCGACGCTTGCCACGCTATTCCGTCTTTGTCCGAGAGATTTCGCGCAACAAAAATGATAAAGTGCTCTTCGTACTGATTATCGCGCGCCGGGTATTTTTCTTCTTTCCAACGAGAGCATTGAAATTTATAGATACCTATGCGGTATCAATGACAGATATCGAAGTTCGAGCTAAATTGGGGTGAGATGATAAAATAATCTGTCGTCTCTACACATCGAGATAAGCGCGCGCGTTATCGCTTTTTTTCTCAAATATTGAATTATTTTCGGGATACTTGAGTGTTTTACTCAAAGTAGGAGAACGACTGCCGCGACGAGGTCGGTTCGATATATTGGATATATCATCCTTATGTAATTCCACGTGGGAATGACACGTTCGTTGATAACACTGACGGTACGTGTCTCTTTGAGACGAAAGAAACATGCAAAGTTAAACAGGCACAGGATCGTAGGTGATAGCTAATTGTTGAAATTGCATTTTTAATTTATTTGATTTTATTATTATTATTTTTTTTTTCTCTCCGTTCATACGTGATGGATATTTAATTATTTGTAACTATTCAGATAAAGAGATAAAGCTGATACAATCGAAAGGAAAATGTTGTTGATTCTGTGAGTGGGAAAATTTGTCAAAAATGTATACAGATTTGAAAAAATACTAAAGCTATTATTTTACAAGGGAACGATACGTGATGATTTAATTATATTTTCACAAGAGAACGACACATCTGATTTATTCCGCGTTTCGTTGCCGACTGACTCCGCGGACAGACGATATTTCGAAAATATTTGATGTAAAAAAAAAAAAAAATAATAAAGAAGAAACATAAATAATAGGCAAGGCTAGACAATAAAGCAACGTAAATGAACGTAAATATAAGCGCGTTTGCGTCCGGATAAATCCATTTAAGAATTTACATGAAGTAAAAAATGTGTAGCGATAATATTATACAAAGTTAAACGTTATAAAAGTAATAGTATAAAAAGTTAAACATTATACTAAATTATATTCGTAACACAAATTAAACATTATTCTATTTTGTTTAATTAAGCAATATATTTATCACTCAACAGTGACATTTAAATTTAAGAAAGTATATTAATGTTATAGTATAAAAAAAAAAAAATGTTTTTAAGAAAATTATTTACAATGTATTTTTTAAAACAATTATTTGTTTTTTTTGGCACTAATTAATTTCTTATTATTTTGTACATAGAAGTATTACGGTAAAATTATCGAAAACTGAATATTTTATAAAATGTTTAATTTTTTATATCAAAATATGTCAGATTAAAATATAAAATAACTCAAAAAATACTTAATAAAAAAATACTTTATTATAGTGTTTTGGAAAGCTCTCGATGTCAGCTACAAGAATACTAAATAAAAAATGGGGGTTTCTATCTAAGATTTTAAAGTTTACCTTCACATGACCTTCAAATGATTTTCCAAGGTCAAATCATTGTCACCATCTTATGGCCCCCTTGAAGCCACACAACTTTTGTTTGAAACATTTTTCTCTTCCGGGCTTGGTTTTTGAGATATTTGCCTGAGGATATTAAAATGGGCCATCCAGTATATATAATATATATAAATATATATTATAAATATATATAATAATATAAATATATATTATAAATATATATTATAATATATATTTAAAATATATGTGTATAGGGTGTAACAGAGCGCCCGTATCAGCAGTTTTTTGAGGGAACAACGCATTTTCATGAAAAATGTTTCATGCAAAAGTTGTAGAGCTCCAAGTGGCGTATTATATAATAATATTAGCACCCCCTATTTTTCATTACACATTCATGTAGCTTACCTCGAGAGCTTTCCAAAATACTATAATAAAGTATTTTTTTATTAAGTACTTTTCGAGTTATTTTCTATTTTAATCTGACATATTTTGATATAAAACATTAAATATCTCATAAAATATTTAGTTCTCGATAATCTTACCGTAATACTTTTATGTGCGGAATAATGAGGCAAATCAATTAGTATAAAAAAATAATTGTTTTTATAAAAATTATTTATAATGTAAATTTTTTTAAACAATTATTTATTTTTTTTTTGCACTAATTGATTTGTCTCATTATTCTGTACATAAAAGTATATTTATAATATAATATTTATAATATAATATAATATTATGTATGTCAGTACGTAATATCCCATGATCGATTTTTCAATAAAAAAATTATTTGAATACATATTATTTATAATATTGTATATATAATTTATAATATATTACAATATCAGAATGTCAATGTAAATTTCTAACTTTGCATTGAGATCGTGTTGCTTTTACTGATGCATTCTCGTTTATTGCTTTCTCCGAAGTTCCATTTTAGCATTACACGTAACTTATATATATATATAATTCCAAGTAATTCTCTGTTTCTTTTTGTTCACCTTATCTCGTCTCGGATCAATAACTTGACTTCATTATCTAAATCTGATTATAATAATTCATTTTTATCGATTATTACAATGTAGTCAGCTTTATTCTGAACCTATTCATATGCATCTCGATTTGTAGACAATTATTGCACAGATTGATCGCCATACAATTATTATGGCTCTTATCGATTTCTTTTATAACACGTTCAATTCTTTAAACAAGTTTACACAATTAGAACATGCGAGATGTTATCTGTCTTGTTGAATATCGCGAAGAGAACGAACGCATTTCTCTACTGAAAACGCTATGTGTGTGTGTCAGTCTCGATCTTCTTAACTGGGATGATTATACGTCTCTTACGATTAGTATCTTTCCCATAAGCGAGTATGCATCTATATAACATGCTTTCTCTTGACCTTTTATCATGCTTATACCATAATATCAACTGCACCGTTGTTTATCAAACAACGAGATCATTTTTGAATAATTATAAAAAAAATTATTGTTCAAATTATTATTTTTTTTCCACGTACACATGAGAAAAATGTTTATATGAAATAAATATATATATATATATATATATATATATATATATATATATATATATACAGAGTGTCCCATTTTAAAGGACCCACTCAAATATCTCAGAAACACTGCGTTAAATCGAAAAATGTTTCAAACAAAAGTCGTGTGGCTTCAAGGGGGCCATAGGATGGTGACAATGATTTGACCTTGGAAAATCATTTGAAGGTCATGTGTAGGTCAACTTTAAAATCTTAAATGGAAACCCCCATTTTTTATTTAGTATTCTTGTAGCTGACATCGAGAGCTTTCCAAAACACTATAATAAAGTATTTTTTTATTAAGTACTTTTTGAGTTATTTTATATTTTAATCTGACATATTTTGATATAAAAAATAAAATATTTAATATTTAATAATTTTTTTTTTTTTACATACACGTGAAAAACACGTGAAACTTGACTTGTGAGATACGGAATAATAATTAAGTTCTTTTTTATCGTCATTAGAATCTCGTCGATACAATGACAGATATAATCGGACAATCGCGAGGGGATCGAGACACAATTATCTCGATTCGCATGTAAAATAAAATAAAAAAGAGAGGATAAAACTTACAGAACGGTGGTGTTGGCGGGCACCCGCGGCATCTGGCTCAGCTTTTGGAACATGCATCGCACATGCATCATGAAGCACACGCATTTCTGCGGGCATTCTGTCGTCGTCTGCGTAGAGGAATCCGTTAGTGGTAGCCGCGGTACCAGCAACAGCATCCAGAGGAAGAAGAAGTCAACGGGCAGCCTCATGATGCCGCTCGCGTATAATATGTATTCGAGAAACAGAGCCTCTACGTCGCGCCGCGGCACCACGTGGAGTTCATCGGACAGATGGGCGTGCGCGCGCTCACACACACGTGTATTCGCGCGTCCTCTCTCTCTCTCTCTCTCTCTCTCTGTATACTTTCACCGCGGGAGATCAATGAGAGAGAATCCGGTCAGGACGCTACTCGATAATACCGGGTGCACCGTGAGAGTTTAGCGAAAGAGAGCCGGAAAGAGAGGAGAAGAGGACCGCCTCGACGAAGACCGTCCCCGTTCAATTCCCGCGCGGCGGTAGCCCACACTGTACTGTAGCTCTACGAGGCTCCTACTCACGTCGGGAGCCCGCATCGCGATCGGGTCCATCCATCGAGACCGGCACGTCGCGCGGGAGTAGTACCTACGTACAAAAGGCTTCCCCGAGCACGCGGGGGACTCGCTCTCTCTCTCTCTCTCTCTCTCTCTTCGCTCTTCTTCCCTCCCTTCGGATGCCTTCCTCCTCCTCCTTCTCCTCCTCCTTCTTCTTCTCGCACCGGCAGGCACGCCGAAGGGGCTACGCGATGCGAAACGCGAGAGCGTGCGTCGTATGTAAAGTAAGGGTATCTACCTATCTACTCGCGGTATTTCCATACTAACGACGGTTTACCGGCGCGGCTTTGATCGCTTGCGATTTGCTTTCAACATGGGGAAAAAAAAAAGAAAAAAAAAGAAACCTGCGCGAGAAGTACATATTGCGCCAAACATCTTGACGCAGCCCACAGCTCGTTCTGTAAAGATAATAGTATTTAATTGAATCGAGTGTTCGCCGACTGTCGAGGCGATCTAGTTTATAAATAGAGCCGCGAGACAGATACTTGTATCGCCGTTGATATTTTATAGACATTTATTACAGGATTATTATTTTTTTTTTTTTATAAAAGACAGATTGATAATGTATGATCGGTATAATCCAATTATAGTTAATTATAGCCGAGTTATTAGCAACCAAAATAGATAAAACATTCAAGAAAATACTAAGGATTCTGAAAACAAACGATTGTCCTCGCGAAGAATAACGTCGAGTAGCGAAAGAAACAGGCGCGGGCATTCTTCTGTCATTCATATAATGCTCTCCCTCAAAAAGGCAACTATAGAGGAGTCGTTGTCGCCTATCATTGAACACGGCTGTGTATACGCGTGGAACAATGCAAGGTGTAACGACGCACGGAACGAAAGAGAAGATCAAACGAGAGAGAAAGTATTAACATACCGGGTCACAGCATGCAGAGAACTATGCGTAAAATACATACATATATACATAATCTAAAATTATTATACAAGTATTAAAATTAACATCGAGCATCGTTCAAACTGACAGGTAGCGTCCACGTGTCTTTTGTCGCACGTGTGTCTGTGTATATCGCATAAAACGATAACGTATAATTATATTACATAATGGTAAAGCAGATGAAGCGGAAGAAGAGAAAGAAATGCGTACAGTTATCAATTACACAGATCGCCAAAAATAATTTTTGTCAAGTAACTTTAATTAAAGTAGGTGTTCCTTATAGATTTTCGGCCACAAAACACAATGTCGCTGTTTAAATTGCTCCATTACGTTAGGTTTTAAAGTTATTTTAAATTTTAAGATGAGAAATCAGCGATTTTTTATTTTTCAATTCTAAGATGAAAAATCAGCGATTTTTTATTTTTCAATTTCAAGACAAAAAATCAGCGATTTTTTATTTTTCAATTTTAAGATGAGAATTTAGCGATTTTTTATTTTTCAATTTTAAGATGAGAAATCAGCGATTTCTTATTTTTCAATTTTAAGATGAGAAATCAGCGATTTTTTATTTTTCAATTTTAAGATGAGAAATCAGCGATTTTTTTTTTAATTTTAAGATGAGAAATCAACGATTTTTTATTTTTGAATTTTAAGATGAGAAAACAGCGATTTTTTATTTTTCAATTTTAAGATGAGAAATCAGCGATTTTTTTTTTAATTTTAAGATGAGAAATCAGCGATTTTTTATTTTTGAATTTTAAGATGAGAAATCAGCGATTTTTTATTTTTGAATTATAAGATGAGAATTTAGCGATTTTTTTTTTTTAATTTTAAGATGAGAAATCAGCGATTTTTTATTTTTGAATTTCAAGATGAAAAATCAGCGATTTTTTTTTTACTTTAAGATGAGAAAACAGCGATTTTTTATTTTTGAATTTTAAGATGAGAAATCAGCAATTTTTTTTTTCTTTTACTTTAAGATGAGAAATCAGCGATTTTTTATTTTTGAATTTTAAGATGAGAAATCAGCGATTCTTCATTTTAAAATTCAGAGTAACTTTAAAAGCTGACGTAACGGAGCAATTTTAACAACGGCATTGTTTTTGTGGACGAAAATCTACAAGGAACACCTATTCTGATTAGAGTTACTTGACAAAAAATTTTTTTTTTGTTGCCCTGTGTTATTAATGATTAATCGTAATAACATATGTATCATAATACGCGCTCATATACATATTTAACTTTATCATCGCGGTTGCGAAGAGCTCGGAGTATGCGCTACGATCAGATCAACTCCGAGACGTTCGGCCAGATGAAAACGTCCTTCGTAGCGAAAATATGCAGTTTGGAATCGCGTTCTCGTTCTCCTGATTGCGTCGCTGAAGAATGGATACGTTTCCTGGGCTATAATCAATTATCGTCCGCTCTTGTCGGTCTCTCTTCAGCATTACACGGCACAAAAGCAGGTGCTTTCTCTCTTCTTCATTCCCTGCACTTGATGGTTTCTCCTCCTCCTATGGTCTACTCTCCGCTCGTTTTCCACGCTCTTCTCTCCTACGTTTGCAATCTGGACGAATTCTCCATCAAAAGTGTCGAGAACGATATGAATCAGCCATGAAATATATTATTTGGAAAGTTTAAGATGGATCTTTTTTGTTTTCCTTCTTTTATATCAAAGATTCCCATCATGTGTTAAAATCTGTTTCACTCCACTCGTAGATAAATTTGTATCAACTTGTGATGATGTTAATGACCTCCCATGTGTTCCCCCCGATCAAACTTTCTCCTTAATATTCTCATAGTATAATTTCAATAGCTTTTCAATAACTTCGTTAAATCTCTTCTTATCTTCAGGGAAAAAAAAAAAAAAAAAAAATGAATCAGCTGATAAATTTTCTTTGCGTTATTAACACATGCAAATGATCATCTCCGGTCAAGCTTCATTATTTTAACAGACGACCGAAATTCCATGGAACGCTTGTCATCGATAAACACGCAATGCTTACGATGATAACGCGTTGCTTAAAGTGGTAGATGCGTAATCCCGAGTGGGCGCTGACACGAAATACAGCGGATGAAATTTCCTTCGCGAGGCACGACCGAGTCGTCGAAAGGATAGGTCTCGGCGGAATAAATCATTTTATGTCGCAATTATATCTGCCAGCTGTTAACTCGATTTTTTCCTTATACGTTACACGTACAAGCATACCGATGATAGTAACAGATAAAAGGATTTCAAAATCAGTCGCTAAATTTAAAAATAATATTAACTATGGCAAGTATTGTTTAAATTTTGAACAATAATAAAAAAATTGAAAACTAAATATCACGCAATTTAAAAAAAAAATATATATAATTACATTATCCCTTTTTTCACAAAAATATAATAAGCGCAGTACTCAACGATTATTTTATATTAATATGAGATTGATTGCAATAACATATGTACAGGCGATACGTTTGCACATTTAAGTGTTAGCTAAATACACAATTTGTTTTTACTTAAATAAAGCTTAAATAAAATCCTATAAATATATATATATAATTAATGTTAAAAATAATATTAACTATGGCAAGTATTGTTTTAATTTTGAACAATAATATAAAAATTAAAAACTAAATATCACGCAATTTAAAAAAAAATATATAATTACATTATCCCTTTTTTCACAAAAATATAATAAGCGCAGTACTCAACGATTATTTTATATTAATATGAGATTGATTGCAATAACATATGTACAGGCGATACATTTGCACATTTAAGTGTTAGCTAAATACACAATTTGTTTTTACTTAAATAAAGCTTAAATAAAATCCTATAAATATATATATAATTAATGTTAAAAATAATATTAACTATGGCAAGTATTGTTTAAATTTTGAACAATAATATAAAAATTAAAAACTAAATATCACGCAATTTAAAAAAAAAATATATAATTACATTATCCTTTTTTTCACAAAAATATAATAAGCGCAGTACTTAACGACTATTTTATATTAATATGAGATTGATTGCGCAATAACATATGTAGATGTGGTACGTTTGCACATTTAAGTGTGAGCTAAATACACCAATTTGTTTTTGTTATTTCCAGAGATCCCGTCTGTTCTTAGGCTGGTGCAGAGCGGATCCGTTTGTCACGCCTCCACCGAGGTTTCCGCTCTTTGTTCACCTCTATTTCAGTTTCGTCCTTGCATCGCATCGGTCAGCAGATGTACGCGAAGGGGCGTAGATAACTCTGTAATTTGCATCGTGATATCGAATATCGATTACGTAACACAACGACGTCGTCGTTGCAACGGGAGATCTTTCGTTTTGTCAGCACCCGATCATGTGTAGGAAGCAATTATTGTTACGTAACAAATGTGCGTTTGTATCGGATATAGATACGCAAATTAGATTCTAAGCCGATAGACGCGACTGCGTTTCTTAATTATATATTTATAGCTCTTATTGCGCTTTAAAAATTTATATAAATGTGAAATGAGCGTGTGTCTTAACTGTTTTTATTTTTTTTAATGAAAGAATCTATAAGATCAAAATGTCGAATATTGTTTTCTTTCTCTCGTTTAGCTTTTTATCGGTGTCAAAAGCGTTTCGGATATATTTATATGTATTTATAGGTAAATTCCAACTTCCGGTATCGGCAGTAAATCGAACAAGGCTAATCGCAATCTTCCTGTATGCGATGCGCATTATGATGGAAATCATTGGAAATCACTGAATCGAGCGAATCATTCGTTACATTAACATGTTATAGTTTACTGAAGCAAACTGTCAAAAACAAGATCGATAATATCTTTTCATGCTAAATTAATACTTGTAACTATAATATAATTAAATATATATATATATATATATATATATATATATATATATATATATATGTGTGTGTGTAGTTGAAAAACAGAAAAAAAGTAAATTTAAAAAAATTATCTCGATTTTAAAATATTTAATTATTGTAAAAAAATAAGTTTTAAATTCAAGACTTATCAGTATATAGTATGACGGAATTATACAGAAAAAAAAAGTATATATATATATATATATATATATATGTATATGGTCTTCCAATTTGATTGAACATATTTCTATTTATTCAAAAATCACATTTATGATTTTAAATTATATTGCATATTTTTCTCTCACTCAATAAATTGAATTTTTGAATCTACATTTTTCTATATATCTTAGAAAGAATACAAGCTAAGTTTTTCTCTTAGAATATTTCTCTCCCTCTCATATCACGAAAAATTTTCCGACATTTTAAACAAAATATCTCGTATATGTTACATATACGAGAGTATGTGTAATTTACTCTGAATTTAATTGTGTTGCACATTTATTATTTTTATAATTAATTTAATTTAATATATGTGGAAAGGAAAAGGGTCTCGTTCGTCACAAGTTGAAATGTCCTACTGCTATTCGATGTGTCACGGACATATGGCCGAGGCGCGGCTACAGAAATAGCTCGTGACTCAATATTTAGGCAGCGCCGATTTAATGCAGCGCTCTTTCGTCATGGAACCGTCCCGTAGAACGGCACGTTTCCTGGCAACCAGGAAATTTGCCAGTTGTCATGTTGCAGCCGATTGAATATTAAGGATATATTCTATTAGTATGATGGAATTTAAATCGACAGGGAAAAAGAAATAATTTGCCTCGACCTTCGAAATTTATATATATATATATATATATTCCAGATTTGAAGGCTTGCAAATTTTCTGCAAAATTATAATATAATTGCTTGGAAAAATATAAATTTGAATGAAATATATTTAATGAATTTTAAAATCTTATCTGTGCATCGCACCTCGATACTATGCTTATGTTAGATTCTGGTGAAATGAAGGCATAGTCAGAAGTTTAGATAAAAATTTATTGAAGTCTTTAATGTGTGTTTTCATTATCGTGTAACATAAACTTATGACAATGCCTGCGGATCGTACGCATCTATAAATTTATTCGTATATCATTCATTCTCTTAAATTATTTTACACGAGTCCGCACGCGTACGATGGACGTGCTTATGCGCAAGATTACGACGGATGCGTAATATCTGTCTATGTACATTTAATATATGTAATATACATATATTTTATATATCGTGTAAAGTATAAATATGTATATTACGTATATTACATAAGATATGTAATGTATGTAACGTACATATATACTCATTCCTGTAGGAAACATGTTGCACGGGTCACTACCATGTCGCCTATCTCTGTCACTTGACCCGCGTTCGTCCAAATGTTTTTACATGAAACATAAAGCAAACGCGCAACCGGTCAAACCACTAACTTTGTACTCTGCTTTCGCCGTTCCCATAACTAAGACGTTATTTGGCATTGCAATGGTATTCGAAATAATAACAATGAGAAGAAAAAAAATAAATTTTTTTATATTTATGTATATATCGCAGATTTTTTTGTAAATTCAATCTTTTTACAAAAAGCCTAAGCTTGGGTAAAAAGCCGGTTTACAAAGATATTCGGCGTTTTATGAAAAAGCTAAGCTCTCAAAAGACTGATTTTACAAAAAGCTCGTTTATATCCTTCTGATAAAATTCTATGATTAGTCTACGCTCCTCTTTAATGTCATTCAAGGAATCACTACTAGCGGTGGGTGCGTTTTTCCAATCATCATCTAATACTATGAACGCGCCTGTAACTTCATCTCAGTTCTCGATGCGCGGAAAATAACAGATTGAATATCTTCAATAACGATAGGACAAATATAGTTTGGGCGTGGTCATTTCGCAATCAGTATGATTGAACGAAGAAAATTAATCAATCTTAAACCTATGCGTTTTATGTACACTTGGATAAAGTTTATCGGCGCGCTAAGGAATCTCCTAATAGGGAAGTACAGTTTTTTTACACTAAGAAGACATTCTCTTCTGTCAAAGCGTTCTTTTATCCCTGTGGCGCTTAAGGATTCTCGTATAAAATCGTCTCTTAGAGTAATTCACCAAAGATACATCTTATGATATTAAATATTACATTCGTCCTTGTATTCCGAACGCATTTGTTCCCACTTGAGACATGTCACTGGCAATGCTCCTTCACGTATCAATGTCTGTCTGCCCACGACGGAACGGCGGAACTCACGCCAGTTTCATGTATATGGTACGCTCTCGCATCTTGCAATGCTTGAGTTCTTTGAGCGCTCGTTGCGCTTCGCTAGGCGACGAGAATGCCACTCGCGCGTCCCCGGTCGGCATGCCCCTCTCGTTGTAACGGCGAATTACGTTTTCCCGTTTAACGTCGAAGTCACCGAAGAATTCGATAATCTCGTTGATATCCGCTTTGAACGGTACGTTTTCCAACGATAGTACACAGCCAGGTTTACCGAATCCTTCGACATAATCCATAGAAGGCGGGTGACGACCCAACATGTGCCGCGGCATGCCCATCAACCCGGGCGGGCAGCGGGGTCCGAAACCGGTATTGCTGAATCGCGGCATATGGCCCAATGGACCGGCGGAGAAGCGCGGTGGTCTCTGATGCTGCTCGATCGGCGGGAAGTGTTGCTGTTGCGTCTGCTGCTGCGCCTCCATCATGCCGAGGGTCTCGAGCATCTTGGCGCGTGGTACTAGCTCGATAGTAGGTACGTTCTTGCCGAGCGGCAGACCGTTCTTAGCGATAGCGCGTTCCGCCTTCTCGACCGAGTCGAATTCGCAGAAACACTCGCCGGCTGGTTTGCCCTGCTGATTGAGCATCATATGGATGCAGAGCGGCACGATGCCGATGTCTGAGAAAAAGTCGAAGATGTCGCGGTCGATTGTCTGGAACGGCAAACCGCGCATGAGAATACAATCCGTCTGATTCATGCTCACTTGCTCGTGCTCGCGCTTCGCCTGCGCGAACTTCTCCTCGCTTATCGCGTTCGCGGTCACCTGCTTGTTGCCGATCTTCAGTGTCGTGTTCAACGACGATTTGGCATCCTCGAGTCGCGCGAATTGTACATAAGCCATGTACTGGATGGTGCCGGACTCCTTGATATTGGTGATGAAGAGATCATTGATCTTCCAGTCATGGAACAGCTTAGCTATGTCCATTTCTTTGGTGAAGGACGGTAGTTCAGTCAAGAGAATACACATGGAATTTCTCACATCGCCATCGTCCTCCTTGTCAGGCGAATAAGAGTTTATTGCCTTGTCAAAGATACTTTCGTCCAAATGAAGTACTTCCACTTCGGAATTTCGTACATATCTCGTTTGACTTAGGGCTTGTTCCTTACCCTCGGCCTTACCAAACTTGATATACGCGATACCTACACGATTACCGTGATTATCATTGATTATCTTCATGCCGTCCTTTCTGATGTAGATACCCTGAAACGCGTGACGTAGATCCGCATACGTCGTGGTCAATGGCATATTGCGTACCTCCACGCAATGACCGCCGCTGCTACCGCTGCTCTTGTTGTCGGAGAATCTCGAGCTGCCGGACTTCCTGCCGGACGTTTGACGATCGTTCTCGTAGTTTCCAAAATTGGAAGCGCCAGCCTGGAACGCATGCGGATTGCGCCGACCCTCGAGTTCTTGCATTTTACTCAGGAAAGCATTATTCGGTCTGGTGCCACGATAGCTGCTACTCGTGCCATATTCCTGATTATTGAATTGATTCGATCTGCCGGAGAATCGTCCGGTCTGGTCCAATCTGTTTTGCTCGTTCTGACTCCAGGGTTCCTTGGAACGAGTTCCCAGACTAGTCAGACTCGGTAGAGTCGCGGTGCCTAGATTCTGCGTCAACGGAGTTATGCCCACTGTGTGGCCGAGCGCCTGCACGTGCGGTTGCATAAGATTACCGACACCGTTGAGACCGTTTATAGAGAATTGTCCCGTCTGTAGCATCGGCGACGGCCCTATCACGGATGTGCCGAAGCCGGCAATAGCCGAACGCTGAGTCTCCGAATCTTGGGACAGAGCGGCGACGCCGGCACCTAAAATACCGGGTGCCAACAGGGCAGCCTGCATTTGCGTTTGGGGCGGAACCTCCCATATGCCGTTCTCGAGCGGTTTTTTCGACGCAGCCGCCGACGCTTTATCCTTGTGAAACTGGCCGACGCACACGACGTCGTTGTTATCATCCTCGGTGTCCTTGCGACGATCGTTCGCGGTGCCCCTCTTCGAGTCGCGGTCGCGCGACCTCGTACGATCGCGCGACCTGGATCGATCCCGGCGACGTCGCCGATCTCGCCTGTCGCGTTCTCGATCGCGCGACCTGCTACGATCACGGCGTCGTCGATCTCTGCCGCGATCCCGATCACGACGATCTCGATCGCGGTCGCGATCGCGTGATCGCGAGCGATCCCGCGATCTCGAACGGTCACGCCTGTCCTTCCGATCCTTGCTGATCTCGCTGTCGTTATCCTTATCCCTCCTATCCGTTGGCGAACCGGGCTGCTGCTTACCAGGAACTACGGCCGGAGGCACCGCTACAGGCGCCGTTTGCATGATGCATTGCAAACTCAAGGTCTGCTGTCGAGCGGCCTCGATCACTTTTTGCATTTCAGCGCGCGAGCTCAACAGCAGCTTGATCTTCATCTCCTTGATCTTACCGCCATCGTGCATCATCGCCTGGCGGGCGTCTTCGTCGGTACTGCAATAGTGAAGCTTTTCGTGAGATTTCTGACATCGCAATCCGTTTTCTCGTAAATTCGTTAGGCAACTAAGCTTCGTACATTCTATTTTAAAACATTGCAAATGCCATCAGTATTTCTTCTTAACGCTTTATAATTTATAGTTTTATCCGTAAGTGACAACTTGCCATGCTAATAAGTTTCATCTGACGAATATTGATCCTGTCCTTGCGTAAGATAATGTTACATTTACGAATATATGAAAGATAATTATTACACTATTACTGTGAATAATAACAAGATTCAATAAAATAATCAGAAATTACTTTTCTATTTTATGCATTCGTATCAGCAACTTGTTACAACTATCTACAATCTACATAATAGTCTCTTAAATAATCCACGGGTAATTTATCGCTGAAGTAAAATTAATCACAAGTTAAGTAGCGAAGATCTTTTACTATTCTTTTTTTTTTTTTTATTTAGAATCTATTAAATTGTTATCATGATCGTTGCAAGTAAACGAGTTTTAACTACGAACGACTGTAAATGACGGAGGAAAGATAATCTATTAAATTTTTAATTTGTTAAAATTAATTCTATTTTATTCAAGGACAGGAACTTGTTTATAACCGCGGATTTATGATTTTATACACAAATCGCGAGAAGAGAGTAATCCAATAATGATATAAAATCTTTAAGCCGCAGTGTTGGGCGAACAACGTAGGAAATGAGATGTAAACATATCCATTGCTTCGCTCCAGATCTCTCTTTTCAAAGCAACCGGACTTGTGTAAGACGGCACTTACCTGAATGCGATGAACGCATCTCCCAATTCGCCGCCGACAATATGGACCCCTCCCTCCGGGATGCTGAGACCTCTGAAAAATTGGCGTATGTCCAATGCGTTGGCGGACCACGCCAGATTTTGCAGTCTGATTATGACGCTCATTTTCGACAGTGCTCGTTCGATCCCTTATCTGCAACCGAGCCATGAGGCAACGAAATTATAAACGACGAAGATAATTGAGCCGCAATGAGAGAAAAATCATTCGCGAATTATTTACTAGAATAATTGACAAATATCATCAAGATGTATACGCAATCATAGGAGAACTGAGAATATAAATGCCTTTTTCAAATGGATATATCCTTCATTATAAATTCTTTTTTATATATCTTTTTTAATATAGCGCACGTCATTATTTATAATATATTAAATCTTTTTATTAATATATTATCTTATTTTATCTTTTTATTAATATATTAAATTCTATACTGTACTTAAGAGTTAGAAATTTTAATATTTTACATATACATATATATATATATATATATATATATATATCACATAAGTTTATTATTTATATATTATGTATTTATTATATTAATATAATATCATTTCTCTTATGATTTTTCGCTGCATGAGAACTTATATCGATATTAATATATTTCTACATATTATATGTATTTATTATATTAATATATACAAGAGTGTGTAGTATAAAATGCTGCTTTATTTTTTATCATTTCTTCTCACTTGCTGTTCTATTTTTTCTATCTTGGTCTTGCTTTATCGTGACGGATTGAGCTTGATCTCTCTAAGCATCTTCTTCCCTTTACCTGTTTTCGATTTATTTTAATTTTTGCATGTTTTTGATTATTATTACTTTTGCATCTAAGACTAAGAAATACTTTGGAATATAAACATCTTTTTATCTAAAAATGATATAAAAAAAGACTTTTTTTCTTTTCCGTAAAAATAATCCTAACAAATTGAGATGAGCAAAGATAGTAGGCTCATTTTAATTTAATTGTAAAAGTAAATAATTATGCATATTAGGAGCGACCTATTTGAATTTGCTTGTATGCCACAATAAGAAGTATCGCAGTGATATTATTATTTTAGAAAGTCATGCTGTGAACAAACAAAATAGATAATTGAATGTTCTAATATTCAGTCAATACATATTCACGGTTTACGTTTCCCTCCATACAATTCGTATTTTTTCGCTTTTTATTTCATAGCCAATCGATTCTTTTTTATATAGGATTATATATAAGTAATTGTAATTACATAAAAAAAAAAAAAAAAATTAGGTATTCATCTTCTTCCTCGTCTTATTTTTTTTGTTTTCGTAGCGTGTCTTAATCTTCGCGACAACCCTCTAACTGGTCGAATAAAAATAATCTCTGATTTTCGATCAAGTTTATGAGCAGGCATTTCTCGTATTCACGCGCAGCATATTCCTGCCACGTCTTGCGCAATGCTTTGCATAGGCAAGTAAACTTTCTCTCTATAATGCTGATGAAAACGGATAAGATTGTACGAACAAGATAGTAGATAACGAAGCGTCTCCTTAATCAAGTAACACACTTACGCCAACACGACTCTCCTGGTATTTGAAACAATCCAAGTTGCTTCATTCATTTCTTTCGTGAATACATAAGCGGTGAGATATTATTATATTTTATTACAATCTTTTTATTATTTCATTTGCATTTAACGGTGTGTGCTGAACCGTTGCTGAATGCCACGCAAGGATAGGCACGTGAATAGAAACGAGTAATCGGAGATTTATTAGCATAAAAATTGTTCGAGTCATGTTTCCACGAAAGACATGGCGCTTTACATGTTTAATCGTATCGGTGAAATGGACGTTTAAGTGCTCGTTATGTTTCGACGATAAAACAATTTCAGAATTTCAATGAAAAGAAATTCTTTGTCTTAAATACATTACTTAATATCTAAATATTTTACTTCGCGAGATAAACGATATTTTTAAGAAAAAAAACGCTCATCAATTTTTATTTTGAATTTGACAAAAAGAGAGACCTGCGAGACAAAAGTTATTATTATTTTAACTAGTCTATGAGATATGAAACATCTGTATTACTTGCATTTATTCAATGTGAGAAATAACTTTGCAGATTTAGAAGGATAAGAAATTAGTAATGCAAAATATATTCCAATCATTTTATACTGTAATAATTTCGGTCAGAGAGAGCATAGAATTTTTCATAGTTTTATACATATTATCTATTTTGTATTTTATTTTTAATATATTATTTTAATAAATTATTTTCTGCATATAAAAAGATTTTATTTATAATATATATATATATTTTTTTTTATTAAATATTACAATAGTGCAACTGCATCGTTTTGCCGCGATACTCATAATATTATATATTATTTTAAACAAAATTATTAATATACAAGTAATGAAAATATGAAAAAAAAAAATTAGCTAAAAAGATATAAATACGAAGCTCTTCCCGTTTTCTTGGCGAATTGTACAAATAGCGCGCTGTCTTTTTTTCACATCGACGACGACATTGAATTTGATACGGCGAACCTCCTTGTTAAGCTGCTTGCATCGACTTTGTATGAAGTACCGGCTGTTAATTGCAGTACTATTAATCATTCGGATGTTGCACGTTGTATATTCTCACATTTGCGCAACTAACTATAATCGCATGGCTTAATTTGCAGCTTTATTAATTTCAGGAGATTAATTTCAGTCGCGCAAGTAATTGATTATTATTATTTTAATTCCAGAATTATTACTGACGCTGACATTCAGCATCGCATTGCAGAAGCTGTAAAACATAGATTTCATTGTTTTTGATTCCTATAACAAATTGTTCACGCTATAAAGTAACGTCAAAAACATTGAGAATATTTTTTTTTTTTTTTTCGTGTCTATTTATAATGATGATGATTTAAAGAATTGTTTTTCTCTGGCTTATGCAGTTGCTATCAGTGAGTCATAACTATCGTAAGAGTAAGGCGCAGATCTATCACAACCCTGTTTTTTTTTTTCTCATATGTGGGAAAAGGCAAGAAAAATTTTACTGTTTGACTTGATGATTGTGTGCAATTGTTATATTAGTGATAATTATACGCTAATCATTAAATTAGCCAAGAGTTTATTTTGATATATTTATTTGGAAAAGTATTGCGGTTTAAATGGTATTTGATATTATTTAAAACGTGTGTTTAATTTATTGTCAGAATTATTAAAAACATAAATTTAACGCTTAGTATAAATAAATTGTAAATGTAAAATTGGTTTACAATTTGAGTTTATTTAGTATTGTTTAATTTGTCAGCATAAAAAATAAATTTTAAATAATTAATTATAATTTCCAAAAAATTAACTGTATAATATTAATTGTAAAACGCAGATTTAAAAAGTCTCAAATGTATTTTATTAATAAAATAATTAGGGGGGCAGGTAGACGGACAGGCAGGCAGGCAGGCAGGCAGACAGACAGATAGACAGACAGACAGACAGGCAAGCAGACAGACAAACAGACAGACAGACAGACAGACAGACAGACAGACAGACAGACAGATAGACAGATAGACAAACAGACAGGCAGACAGGCAGGCAGACATACAGATAGACAGACAGACAGGCAGACACAGACAGACAGACAGACAGACAGACAGACAGAGACAAAAGAAAAAAAGAAGGAATAAAATATTGAGTAATATTGTTCAATATTATTAAATATATTGTTAAATATTATTAATAAATATAATTAAATATTAACTTATACGTGTACTTGGCGCCTCTTTTTCACCTTTTTTTAAAAAGGTAAGTTTTTTTTAGGATTACAGACTGACCTGACAGGGAAATGATAGAGATACGGCTGACTATGATGCAGCACCCGGCGGTGATAATAATGCGGTGCCTATGTGGTAGTACAGGACACTACTACAGGCACAATCTCCTCGGATGCACGACGAAAAAGCCTAATCTGCGATTGTCGATCGTGGATGGTAAACGGAAATGTCACGACCTCCCCTTGAATGTTGCTCGTCAATGATAAAGAATCGACTGGAATTGTTGCCGCGACGCTTTACATATTGCCGCGACGCTTTACATATTATGTTATGTGCGAACGCAAACGCAAATCCGAGAACGCTTCCCCACTTTTTTTTCGCAGGGGTGCGCATTAATCGGAGAGAGAATTAAGAGTTCATTATTCCACGCGAATACACCTACTATATGTTACAACAGTCAAGATCGTAAATGCATTCATAAAAGATATTGATTTGATTATTATTCGTGATTTAATTATATTTTAAATTCCCAATATAATTAGCAAAATGCTAGAAATATGCCAGTAAAAATTATGACTTGCAGCAAATTCCGCTCTGCTGCTGTGTCCACATTAAACTTAATTAAATATAATTAAATTTCTAGTAGTACGGCTTGCCTGCCGATGTAACAGAAAAAATGAAACAAAAATCGAGTATTATTTGCTATTACATCGTGACAACGGATATGTAATAAACATCGAGCGAAGTCTGCCATATCAGATACTGGCCTGCCGTTACAACGTGACGGCAGAAACGCAGCAGAAGTCGCGCATAGCCTGCTGTCACAATGTGACGATGAAAACACAGTTAAGACAAAGTACGTCTGCAAAGTATAATTACTAGATTAATAAATGCAATAAAAACTAAATATTATAAATAATATAAATATTATGTTACATGTGATATAAATGTATTGTATATAAATGTTTACGATAAATCGTCAGTTACTTTAGTAATTTTTTTCGGTCATCAAGCGACGCGGTAGCGTCGCGACGCCAAGTACATAAAAAACGCAAAAGGGCGAAAACGACTATCCCCGCGACTACTCGCGCGCATTGGCCAATCCTTTTTAATTAATTTCTCAATAATTATTGCGAAAATCACAAAACTGTAGAGGACTTTTCTACTCGGTTTAACCCGCTCTACCTGTATATCACGGGTGAAGCGATTATAATCA
This sequence comes from Polyergus mexicanus, assembly GCF_030449975.1. Lineage (NCBI taxonomy): Eukaryota > Metazoa > Arthropoda > Insecta > Hymenoptera > Formicidae > Polyergus > Polyergus mexicanus. The sequence continues at coordinate 5,697,812 of NW_027223324.1, forward strand.
GACACATTCTGTATAATAATCGTATACCAGAATGGACATTTTAATTCTTGAACATTCAGACTCACGTATGTATGCTCGTACGCACACATGCAAAGCGAGTTTGTCCCTCAGGCTGCGTTCATATTGCTGATGTACAATTATTCACTTGATGCAAAATGTTTTTAAGGCTTTAAGAGAGAAAATTATATGTGGATGTATTTGCATACGTACAAGATATATGTATAAGATAATGATATCAAGGTTATAAGAGTATACATCGCAGATAAGATGATGTTAATAATGTTTAATATTGTTTTTTTATTTATTAATTAGTTAAAAAAATTATGCCATAACAAAAAAAATTAAAATTTTTTATCAATGTCATTTTATAGAAGAATATATAATATTAAATAATAATATTGTTTAATATATTGTATAATACTAATATTATTAATTAATTTATATTTATTGTATAATTATTTATTAATAAATGAATAATTATATTTATAATTAATTGATTAATAATTAATAAAAATTATGATACAATTAATAAATTAATAAATAATTGATGAGAATAATGATCATCATCGTGTCATCATCGTATTTAAATTATACAATATTTATATTTTATGATATAATGCTTCGTAGCCGAAAAAAAAGATTTAGACTGATAATATTATTTAATATATGAAAAGAGTAATATAAATTCAATCAAATCAATTACTAAAAACATAATCATCGAATCAATTGCTGTATTGATTTCTAGCACATGTAATATCTCAAAAATATTCGCTCAATCATTGTAGTCTACAGTTCCGCATACACAAATGTCTCAAAATTGAAATCTAAAAAGATTTAGATTTTTTTTCTCAATAAATAAATAAAGATTCGAAGGTTCAAAGAGTAATGACAATCTATTATGGACAGAAAAACAAATTCATTCAAGTCTCGCTGTCAAATAAATGATAGAGCGAACGAGCTAGCGTTAAATATACATAAGTTTTTACATCCAAGCGTTTATAGACTTGAAAAGTCTAGAAAACATCTGAAAAACCTACACGTGAACTCGACGGATTTATTATTACAGGAAATTCCGAAGGCGCCGAAGATTTGGCACAGGAGCGCTCCAAGGCATACAAACACCCACGTGCATCAACAATCGTATCATTTTGTTTAGTTTGATCTTTCTTTATCGATCGTAAATTCTTCAGACATGCGTGCAAATACTGAAGCCCCGGAAAGGAAAATCGATGTGTAATCGATTTAAGAGAATTTCCATATCAAATAAGTATAGATATCAATCTTTTTAGTTGAATAAAAAAATCGCGATTTATAAGTGTAAGAATTTTGATTTTTGGCCGAAATTCAGTATTGTTTTTTAAATAAAAGCTTATTCAATTTTTAAAATAAATTCAATAAGGAAACTCTAATTTTACACATGAATAGACTTATGTATGTCATTCTGAATAAAAATTTGATTTTCAAACGTTTCAAATGTTGAATTAAATGAGAAAATAATTTTTTCTTCTAATAAAATTAACACACCAATCTTTGAACAACGGAGTCTTTACTTCGCAAGTATCGTAAATGATTAAATGACGAGTAAACTCTAAATATTCTGAATGAACTAAGAGTCCGATCACGAGGTATTCCAAGTCGTAGATTAGCTGAGAAGGAAATAATATGCATTTATGAATACACATTTATTCAAGGTGTATATCTATTTTTCAGCGAAATGCAGTTCGTTCTAAGTGTTTTGAATTACCAGTTTAATGAAAAGAGAAAAAAAAAATAATAATTTTCATTCGTGAACAATGGTATCTATACATGATCGAAACAATGTTCGATCACTAACTGATCCAAGTGAGAAAGGAAGTAAACTTTTCTTTTGCAGGGAAAGCATTTGGTTGCAACTTTTCATCGAGTTCCACTCTGTTGCATATTACTCGGAAATCATCGTATTCCGGTGTGTGTATATATATAGTTACGGTAGTCGCTCCGTAACCGGTTATTTTCACGCCATGGAAGTAGCGATCGGCCGATCTCTGATTATTATGCTATTTACGACTAACACATTACTCGTTCCACCGTTGCGACACTATAATTACCAGCCACGACTGCGTCATTAGGAAACAACATCGTTTATCATATCTGTTCTCCTAAAACGAAAGATTCGATTAAAGATGAACTGCGAGAGAAAGAAGAAAAAAAAAAAAATAAATAAATACGTTTCACACGCGCTTTAGAGATAATATCAAAACGAACGATCGATAAACATCGTACCATGATAAATAATCGGAAACGTCAATTAACTCACTCTGACAAGTTTTCACACAGGCTGATCCTCGCGTGCGCATACACGGAGATCCTATATTTGCGGAATAGAATTCGGATTTCGCAAGGGAAAAATATTGTCGTCAATCTCTCTCGATCGACTAATGGGCAGGTTGCCTGCTATGCTGTTTTATGGGACAATGCGAAGTGTCAGACACACGTGTCTGTTTCTGTCGGACGGAGCACGATGACACCGCACGACGCGCGTTCCTCGTCTCTTCGGCTTCCATCTGGCCATGTCCTGCTGAATCCTTTCGTTGAGATCGAGCCGATGAAAGAAAAACCTCGACGATCGTGTTGCGCTTATTCGAAATGATCTCGTGAGTCACTCACGGAAACGACGAATTCGGTTACGTTGAAACGCTTCTTCCGCAATTATCCTATCGTTGATAGCGCGGCACAGCTTCTTCACAGGAATTTTAGAGGAGTATTTTCGAAGTACTTGAGAGTGCTTGCGACGAAAATGAGAAACCAAGTCGTCAAGTGTTTTAGCAAATTCTTCGGGAGTCGGTCGACACACCGAGGATGAATGTATTACACGATCACGATGCTTCATCGTCTAGTAAGATACTCCTTAAGTAGGTCTTTAATTAAACGATGTAAGCGGAGACAGCGAGGTGCGATGCAAAACTGGAATCCAAATATTATGCATTCGAAATCCCAGCAACATTGATGCCATGTGTGGATAAATAGTTGTTTCTCCCCTTATATCGGTGTCGCATTATGTTGGAAAATTTCTATCTACAACGCTAGAAAGTACACCTTCTCTAATTAGCATGATAATGTTGTCATAAATGTTTCTCCCAGCAAAGTTTAAACGAATGATATCGGAGATGGCAAAGAGAGAAGCTTGAAAATTGTTTATTCAAAATTCATGTCGATGCGACAAATAACACAGTTCGGTGTCGTAATGATTCAATGTAATAATTTATATATATTCCCCTCAAAGAGTTTAAATAATATACCTAAATATAATGATACATATATAGTAAAGTTGCGTAAAGCTGGAATTTAGAATACGTGCGAATGAAACAATTGATTCATTTCAATCAATACACGTAAATCCAATATCTAACGCTAAAAAATATATGATAAATCGTGTGATAATTAATTTAACATCAATAATAATATAATCGCAAGTCTGGATTACTATGAGCTTTCTTGCGTTTACATATACTTGCATATTATTACAAAAACGCAGTAAATTAGATTTATTATATTATTGTATAAAATATAATTAAGATCTTTTTTTTTTCCAAATCTCGCGTTTAGCAAGATTATGTCAAGCGTAAGATTGCAAAAAGTGCACCTTATAACAATTCGCGTGCCTAAAATTGTGCTTTATATGGACAAATATTATTCTCCCAGAAGAGAATATTTATTTAGCGCATTAGAAATCGATTAACATCTCGTGATGTTGTCAGGCGATATGTAGAAAATTTGCAGATGCGAGAAAAATAGAGGGATTCGGGGTGGGGGTGGGGGGGGGGGAGAAAGAGTTGTCTACGGATACGAGCTGCCGCGACTCACGTTCAAGTTCGAACACCCCGCATAAAGGGATCGCGTAAAGCGTAGGCGAAACATCGCGCTACTACGTCGTATCGGCCAATGAAATATAACAATTGCAGTCGCCGTTTTTCCGTCCAAACAATCTGAACTTGAAGTATCAACGCCGTCCCTCACCAGTGATTACTCCTAATCATTTAGATATAAAGATTTCTTTGGATCTCCCCTCGTCGACAGGCCAGGATCATAATTATACTGCTTGTTAGTCACGCAATTAAATTCCATTACGGAGAGATTGTTGCACGGTGAAAGATAAATGCCACTCGATTGGCAAATAGCCATCAAAAAGAAAAAAAAAAGATACTTTTTTTTTCCCGACCGTGATATGTATCTGTGCCTGATGTGCGTGTGAGGGAAAGAGACCAAAAAAATCGGTCTATGTGTCGTCCACCTGAAATGCATTATGCACAGTAAAAAAGCGTTCGCAACGATGGAAGCAAGTCGATAAATCGTAGCTGCACCAATACATTTTAGTTATGTGTTGTTGCGCTTCCTCGCCGCATTGCAGGTACATTATATACATGTACATATATCGTAATCGATTTATAATAAGACTGAACAGAGATAAAAGCGTTACAAAGATCTTCTGGTTCAATGAAACGTGTCTTTCACGAGAAGGATATCATTTCGCTGTTTACGAGTAAACTGATTCCTATTTCAAAATCCTTCCATTTGGAAATATTAATAATATCGATTTATGATAATAGTGATTATACACTTTAATTTGATAATAATAATTCCATTTCTCCCTCTCTCTCTCTCGTTCTTTCAAATATCGCAGAAAATATTATCGGGATAGAAACATATGGAAAAATGCTGTAGATTGAAAATTTTGTCGCATGCTTCCACACATATACCATGCGCCTAAGATAACTTTCTACAAGAACTTTTTCTAGCGCGAAAGTTTACTTAGTTTAAACTTTTTTTTTTTTATTGGATCACAGATATATAGATATTATTAATTGATTTCTTTTCTCTTTCGCATTTCAAGATTTTGTAATATTTATAATAATATTATAATATTATCAATATTACATAATTATAATAATTATGCAATATTTATAATTTTTGATATTTCCAATATTTCTCGCTTATTTTTTTATTTCACGCGCATGTTTGTTAAATAAGTCTCAGCGCTTTGCGTCCCAATAGAATATACACTTGTTAACATCAAGGATCTTGATTCCGAGCTCCAAAAACCATGTTGCAAAACTGCATTTCGCCGCAAGTGAGAGTAAATTAAATATATCCCACCTTTTTGGGAGCTACACCTTTCCGGATTTTAAAATAAAACCTCTCTCTGCCTCTATCTCAAATTTCAAGATTTTCATTGAAGAAATAATTAGCGATGAACTTTTGATGAAACTGTAGAATCGATATTTTCTTAGCGAAGAAAATTGATGGAAAAAATATTATTTACTTTTATCGTGCTTAATTTAATATTAATTTAAGATTCTGTTTAAATATTCTACAGTTTTTATAATTCAAAGTGCTCGGCATCTGCTATTTTGATATAAAATTAATTTCTTTTGAGAAAAAGAAAGGAACCATACATTAATTATCATTGCATACAGCAATGACAGATCAAATTAAAACTTACCTTTCTTTTTTATCAATTAAAAAAGTTATTTAATAATTGCTTTAAAATATAATAAAATTAAAACTGTTATGCATATAAAATATAACAAATATCCAAGTAAGAATAGCTCATTACTATTTACATAAATATGATTCATTAAAGATAGCATATATAAAAGCATAAAAAAGATACAAATTAGCACAATAAAACTTATTACAAATATATATATTAGTCCATTTTTTTAAGATTAATCTCAATCTGGAATAAAGGATACCTTTAACAGGTTCTTTTCTCATATTTCCCTTAGGAAGTAACATTATATAATTTAATGAGAAATTATACATATGATTTTATTCATAGTAGAAAAAGCTACATTGTCCTGCCTAACTTTTTTCTATTTAATTTAAGTTTAATAAATCAAACAGAACCAGAGATGAAATCCGTGCGGTTCATATCTTATGGAGGACGCATGAAGAGATGTTTTATAATGCAAATCCATTTCGTTTGCATCAATGTTTTTATAAATTTCTTTATTTTTGTAAATTCGTGTTTATAAACTACTTACCGTTATATATAAGATTATGAATATATATCATAGAAAAATCATAATATAGAGAAAATATGAATATATATAAAGATACATAAATAAAGATTCTTCACAAAGCGCTCAGAAACACGACAGACAATTAAATTTGTCCGTATAATAGAATCACAATAATTTTTCCTCCAAAATTATGAACTAATTTTATTACGTGATTTATAGAGCATTACCTTTTAGATCTTAGACACTTCGGTAACTTCTTTCTTCTTTACTCTGTTCTCTCTCTCTCTCTCTCTCTCTTTCTCTCTCTCAGCTAAAATGTACGACGAGAGTTAAGAGGCGATTGAGAACAAAGATGACCGAGCAGTGAACCAAGGAGGACACTCATCAGTGATGGAGAACAATGAAATGTGGGAGCAGAAAAGTTAGCTGCGCACCATTGTATAAAATCCTTTGAGCAGGCCGAATCTGTTCTTGATATTTAACACACACTGTCTAAGACCCTGCAACATACATCAAGTTCCCTCTCACTGTACCTAAATAATTTTCCACCGATTACAAATTTCATCCGTATTCAACTTCTTATCCTCGACAGTTATTATCTGCCAAATTATAAGTTTGAATATAAACTTTACACAAACATCTCCCGCACAATGATAGTATTTGCTTTTAGTTGCAGATAGATGCTCTGACAAACTTGCAGATTTTTATCCAATAACGAGCTGATAAGAATCTTTACAATTATAATTGTCTCAGATTTTCAAAATTAACATACAATATCTAAATTAAATGGTCTTTGATATTTTGTAAAAGTTTTCTCTCATATCCATTTATTTTCAAGTATAACTTATTTTGCAATTTTCAATATTATCTCCGTAATTAAGTAATTATATGTACACATCGAAATACCTGCGACTGAAAGAAAATGCAATAGTTGTGAAACGATGAAATTAAATCATATTTCTTTTGGAAAATATTTTTAATTAATTATATAAGCGAACCCTTCTCCCTATCATATTCTACAAGTACGTATTACGACTAACATTACAGACAACTCCAAAAAATAAATATTATTTATATATTTCATATATAATAATTACAAAATGTGTATATATATATATATATATATATATATATATATATAGTATATATATACATATTTAAGAACAGAAAGAGAGTTAAACAGAAATTTATTAATATTAAGCGCCAACACATGACCAGAATCTGAATGAAGACCCTGCGTGCTTGAGCGAGAGATAAAGATAACTTGTTCACGACATAAATACTTGTCTATCTTTAAAATAGTATTACATTTTATCTTTCTTCTCTCTCTCATTCTTTCAATTTTTTCCAATTATTTTCCTTACTATTGAAAATAGGTTATATTCGAGCTTTTATCGATCCATAGATATTAAAAATCGTATCCTAGTGCATCGACATTAGAAATCGATAAAAATTCAGATATTATTATCTCGTTTGAATTCTTACACATACTTTCGTAACTTTTCACGCTAATTTTTTTAATACCGTCTGCATCGAACTCGGGAAACGCTCGGGAAATTTTTTTAAGACTCTCCCCACGTGGTCTCTATAAATACGCTGCATACAATTTTATCACACCCTTCGTAACGAAGAATTGGAGCAATTAATGTCTGAAATATTTCTCCACATTACACGATTGAATTTCCTCCATGCTCCTACACCTCTCGCTCAACGTGTATATGCGTGCGTGTGTAAACAATGTAAAAGTGCGTAATAAAATCAAGTAACGATTAAACAAGCGTAACACGTGGAAAATTTCTCCGATTTTAACCAAATTTCGACGAAATCGGCTCGATCTTTATTTACGAAAATTAATATAAATCAATAATAAAATTTAATACGTCACACCGTGTGCGAACGTCGAGCGTTTTATAATGAATATAGCAAAATTTCGAGGATTATATACGCACAGAACTTTTCTCGTTAATCGATCAACGTGAATGAAATCTTGCGGGGGGGGAAAAAAAAAGGTTTTTTTTTTCCCCCTCGAAAAACTCACGCGACAACTTCGAACGTCCGTTTTGCGCGTCGCGTTAACCCAATATAATCCGCCATTGTCGATGACGCTCGGTTCGGGCGAGATTATCGGGCAAGGATGAAATAATCGGCGCACAAGCCGGGATATTCTATTCGACTCACCGAGATGGTAACGCGGAAGTGAAGCGGGATTGATGAAGAAGGACCGCCGGCTACAAATGACGAAAACAATTTTGCGGACGCGACGAATTGCGATCCGATCCCCCGCGCTCCGATGAAATCCAACGATCGTGGAAGAAGAGTTGCGTAGCAATGGCCGTCCGCGCGCCGTGCGCTTGGTCGTGCGAGCCCCGTGACGTAAGCGGAGATAGACGAACGCAACCGAACGGTCGATCGGGCGCGGTCGGCGCCTGTCGGTGACGTCACGCGAGCGCTCGGCGATCAGCCGGGCCCGCCCGAACTGTCACGAGCGCCACGGTGCTGTTTCTATGGTTGCGTTATCATCGATAGACAATCTCTGCGCGTTCTGCGTCGATCGACGAAGAGGTTAGGTCAGTTTCTCCGGTGTTATCGCACGAACGTTGTACTATCCGAAAATTAAAAGGGTTAGGTTTGTTCCTTTTAGCTGAACTTTTTCCATTTCTCTCTCTCTCTCTCTCTCTCTCTCTCTCTCTCGTACATTTAAATATATAGCATATATCATTCTGTTACGTTCTAGTTCAGCCGAAAGGAACGAACTCATTGGTTATTGTACCGGCGATACTCGCGTCCATTGTTGTGGGTGATCATTTGGAGTTTTGGAGCGGCATAGAAGGAAAATGGCGATGGCGACGAATCAAGTCAAGGGCAGCGGATGGCCACGGCGAGCGAGCAACAGCTCGTTCGAGGGGAAAGTTGTGCAGAATCAATCGGTCACCATAAACAGGACTGTAAATTTGTAAGTGGCCACGTAATACACACGATGTACCTTACACTATTATATTTTTAGAATTGATATGTCTAAACTTGCCTCTTTCCTCTGTAGGACCGGTCAATAGAACGCGATTATAAGCCATTTATAACGTTAATTAAAAAATTATGCTCTCTTTTAAAACCATTTCGTTGTATTTTGCGCGATGAATGATCGCGAAGCGGCTATTTGTTTTCTTCCTCTTTTTTCCTCTCTCTCTCTTTTTTTTTTTTTAAATCGAGATCCCGAGATTTTGAGCAATTCGTGTCCAATATTTTTTCTATGCGAGTCTATGCATTTTATTTATTACTGTATAAATGTATTATGAATTAATAAAGAGAGAGAATGTTGAGAGACTTGCGAGATTTACATATAAATAATTGTATTATATATATATATATATATATATATATACAATTTCTTTAAAATTCACAAATTTTGTGGTTCATAGTACATGTATCTTACTCGCAAAAGCTATTATTTGAAATGTATCGATACTTGATTCACACTCAAGCTTTTATCTCTTTTTACAATGTTTGTAAACTAAATCTACTTGTGCAACTATTGTCCTATCTCTTGCATCCATAATATGAATTGATTATTGGTTCTTAATATGCGTGCGATAATAAAAGAAATTTCTATTGTGCCTAGTTTTGGTTTCGATTGTCGAAACGCAAAATATTTTAAGATCTTGTGCACTATAAATTGAATGAGGTTGTGACAAAACTCTTTTCTAAGTTTGTATTTACAATTAGTGACACACGATGCTAGGAAAATCCTATATATACTTTCCCCATTATTTCACTCTTGCATTCTATACTTTATGTAAAATATGATATATCTATACGTATTATATGTATATGTGTATGTACTACCTTGTGCGAGGTAGTTTATATCTATATATGTATATATCTAGATTTATTTTATATTTTAAGATAGTACGTATAATGTATATATATTGAGATTATTTTGGCTAATTTGTTATAAGAAGGTAATGAGAGAAGAAGTTACTTAAACACGATTGTATACGAGATCTATGTAACATTATAAATGACACATCATCTAAATGATCATTTGTGTTAAGTGATTATATGTGCATCTATAATGCTACAATTGCAATGATTTAAGTCATGTTAACAAAGAAAAAAATTGTTATGAAATATATATTTACAAATATATATATATATATATATCAACATATTTCAGTAATATGCAGAGAAAGTTTTGCATACATTTTTATTAAATATTAATAGCTAATCCTTGATTTAGTTACTTTCTATCATCATAAAAACTTTCATTTTATTATCTTTTTTAAACCTCACATGCAATATATCATTACAATCATCATATAACAAAAACATATTATAAATTTTATATATTAGGTATGTTCAACTGAAATACACATACACACATACACATACATAGAATCAAACTTTTATGGAATAACCACTTTAGTTTACGTTTCAGTTGAACGTACCATATATATATATATATATATGAGAAATTTGAAAAAATAATTAATAAATTATATAGAAATAGATAATTTTTCACAAAATAATTACAAGACCAATAAAAGTGAAAAAAACTGTAGAAATCTAAGAATATAACAGAGTATCAATTAGTATCCATCTCAATTATTGATTATTATTTAAAAAATACTCGTGGAAATGTGATTGTAATGATACAAAAAGTTATATTTGCTGTATAATTAATTTGATTGTACCAAATGTAAAAGTGAACCCGAATTTTAAGTATATCAATGTATAAAAATGTTTTATATATGCGTATGTAAAAATTTAACATAAAGCGAAAATTTTATGACAAATAAACTGCTATTATATTCACATATGAAATGTAAATGTTATACATGTATATTATACATTGAAATATTAGTATTTCGCTCTATGTTTTATAATTATGTTTAAATTGTAGCATAAGTCAGGGAATCGGAAATTATTATTAAATATGTAAAGAAGAAAGTAAAGTAAAAATCAAAAATTTATTTGTATTAAAATTCTGAGTAAAGAATAATATCTTATTACAAAATTTTGCATATCTGAGATGCAAAGTATATTTATTAACGAAAATATATTTGAAATCAAAATTAGAAAAAACAAGCATTAATTAAATCAATTAAATATTCTATTTGATAATAATAAAGGCTCTTTTTGATAATTCAAGTGACTTTTTTTATAACTTAAATGTCTATATTTTATATCTGTTGCTTACAATTACAAAAGTATAAATATTATTTACATTAAAATATGAGAATTAATATTGAAAATAGAAAGAAAACTTATTTAAATTGTTACATTGTACTTATATAGTTTTGATAATTAAATATTGTAATACCGCATCAAGTTGTATTTGAAGAAACTGGGTAATTACCGATGGATTAAGTTAAACATACAAGAGCCTAACAAAAAAATACAACTCATTTATCATAGATATCCTTTGACAAACTATACATTTGGAACAAAAGAGCCACTCTTCGAGAAAGATCCGTCAGTACCAGCGAGATTTCAGCGTATGAGAGATGAATTCGACAAAATTGGCATGCGGAGAAGCGTAGAAGGCGTCTTACTGGTACATGAGCATGGATTGCCACACGTTCTCCTTCTGCAACTTGGCACAACATTCTTCAAATTGTAAGTTCTGAGAATATTGAATTGAGAAAATTATATAATGCGTGACAACTAAATTGCACAAATGTGGAAGCATACATTTTGAAACAAATAAAGTAAAACTAAAATATTTTTTAACATACATAAAAAGAAAATATATATACTTTTATATTTATTTAATTTTTCTATTTATTCCCTGTCAAAATATATATTTGCATAAATATTCATAGTTTAGTGAATTTAAAATGTATGTTTTTTCTTGTTGTTCCAGGCCTGGCGGAGAACTCAATGCAGGAGAAGATGAGGTAGAGGGCCTAAAACGGCTCCTTACAGAGGTAACAGTTAGCACGACGCCTTACGCTGCCTTACAGGCTGGCTAGGAGTGGCACTTTTATATCGTTAGATTGTAACAATGTCTTTATAAATATCATTATTATTGTATAAATCTTGCAACTGTTTGTAGAACTTATGTAACCGGGCCTGTAGCTCCATATGCGGTCTTGTTCTTTTATTCTTATAATATTTTGTACTTTTAGCGTGCTGCATGCCCGGACACTTTAATGTTGATAATTCATGAAAAGATCGCTCGTTATTTATTGTATCTGGTTGGCTAAGAACATTGTTCTTATTCTCATTGTGTATGTGTTAACACAGAGAAACAAAGAAGAGACAAAAATAGAAGAATGTAAAGTAGTGACAAGAAGACTGTATACACAAGTGCTGCAAATGTTCTTCTTAAAATTTATAAGCTATAAGAAAATTGATCATATATCAAAGAATTCAGAATCTGATTGCGAGAAAAAAATCGGCACAATATGTAAAAGAATTTATTACAGATTTATTCGCAATTGTCAAATTGTAAGACAATAAACTTGAGATTTGTAATCTCTCCCATATTCTTGATCAAAACTACTAGTATATGAGCAACAATTGTTTCGTTTAATTAGGTATTCATATATAAATATAGGGGAAAAGAAATGTACGTGTATTTTTGAGAAATACCGATATCAACTTTTCATTTCAAAATAAATTTGTTACATATTAGTCGTCGATAAACTTGAAGATTGTTAGAATCGATATTATTAAGTGTACTCGCCATAAATGTCTCGAAATGTAATAAAATGTGTGCAACCATGTTCTTAGTGGACTGACTGAAGAAGAATGTATTTTATCTCATAATTTATTCAAAATTCAGTAAAGCACAGTATCAGACGAAAAATGGGATTGATTTCTAGACTTTTGGACGGCAGGATGGGGTGAAGCAGGAATGGGTTATAGAAGATACAATTGGAAACTGGTGGCGTCCAAATTTTGAGCCACCTCAGTACCCATATGTACCGCCACACATCACAAAACCAAAGGAGCATAAAAGATTATTTCTGGTACAACTGCAAGAAAAAGGTATAGCAACAAATTAGAGAAATTTATTGATCTATAATCTAAATTGATCTGAATGCGTTTAATTAAATTTTCTTTATATGTTTAGCTCTCTTTGCTGTACCAAAGAATTATAAATTAGTCGCCGCACCATTGTTTGAACTTTATGACAATTCACAAGGTTACGGTCCCATAATTTCATCTTTGCCACAATCACTGTGCAGGTAAGTCCAAATAAAATCTGCTTTATATTATACAAAGAAATAAAGACATAATTTTATAAAATAATATTTATGTTTCAGATTTAATTTCATCTATATGTGAAGCTAGAATTAGAGACAAATTTGGCGTATTTTGTTCAATTTAACAAAATCTATTACAAATTTGATTAATGTATGTCTGAGATGTATGATGGATGATACTTGATCTGTGGTTTATGTATGTATAATATATGCATTGCATTGCGAGAATTAAACTATGTTTTAAGTAGTATTTATATAACCCATTTATCATTTCATCAACCTCTTTGTATAAGAAATGTAAATTTATTTTATTTTTTTTATTAAATAATACAATGAGCGATGTACGAGATAGAATGCCACAATAAACATGTATAATAGTCCGATACAACTTTCATTAATTTTTAAACATTTTTATTAAATTAATTTCTAACTGTTCCTAATTCTATGTAACTATGTAACTAATTGTCAAAATAGCAATTATAGAATAATTCTCGTACAGTTCTTATAATAGTTATAGAGAATTACTATTATGTTATAAGAAATTACGAAGTAAATAATATTGTATATTTTCCAAAAATAAGATCTGAAAATAGTTTCTAAAAAAAAATTATATTATATAGTATTAATAATTTTTATTTTTGTTATAATAAAAAATACACCTTTTAATTCGAAAAAATTCATCTCATTTTTTTGGTAATTGAATGGATTCATCAAAGGTAACTTTAATTTAATTATTTAATATATGATAATTTTCAATATCATCGATATTGCTTTGAATACAATTTTATTATATTTTAAACCTCAAATATTAAGAAATGAAATAAATGGCAATATACATTATTTTACCATTATTTTAATATTTGAAAACAGAAAAAAACATGTTTAGTTATATATAAAATCACAAAAAAAAAATTTATATATAGAAAATTATTAATTATTCTTGTCTTGTTTATTCATTATTTATTACAATGTTCTGGTACAAGTTATTTATTTTTTTATGTATTAAAAATACATATTGATATATGCTAAAAATATAACAAAATTATATTATTACGTTTTTCACTTTTAATATAAAAAATATATATTACGATTATAAGCTTTACATTTAGAAAAATGTAATTTATGTATCTTACATCAAATCACATGTGTGTATATGCATTTGTGTGTGCATTCTGTCAAAATTAAAAATTTCATTGATAAATTTGTTCTTTTAATTGTATTTTCTGTCTGTTTTTTGATACTTTATTGTGGTATATATGTTCTTTATACCTTTTACATCTTATCAATAATTAAATTTATATCTTATCAATAATTAAGTTTATATCTTATTCAATTGACATCATTTTTATATCTTATCTGATTGAAATCATTTTTTAATATCCACTGTTTTTTTTGTTTTTTTTTTGTTATTTTTTTTTTTTGTTATATCTTATTTTAAGGAGATTTGTTTTAGAATAACTTTTATTCCTATCAGTTTTTTCTCTCTTCAAATGTGCAAAGTATAAAGAAAATACAATTAAAAGTAAAATTTAATGTATATATAGTTATATACTGTATATTATATATATATGTATATATAAGAATATTCCCAAAATTATTATATATTTTCATTCAGTTGCTAATATTTTTGTGCCTGAATTTTATTTTAATTGGAATGAGTGCTAGAGTAAAATAAAAATCACACAAAATAGGAAGACTTATTTTTGTTTTCCGCATAAACTTTTTATGTAATTTATTAATATATTCCATTATCTTCTCCTATTAAAAATAAGTGAAAATAAATAATACATTGGAGAGAGATATGGAAAAAGATAGTTCTCTGTATGATTTTTTGGGGAATAGATCATACGGATTTGACAATAATAACTGTATTTGCTCCATAGTATCAAGTTCAGTGGTCCTGATACCCAACACTACGTAATGCCTAATAGTACACGGTTCTAGTTTTATGAAATGGTATGCGCTCTAATTCTTGAGCGTACTCTCGCCGGTAATCCCACAGGAAATGATCGATGACGATCGCATTGACAGCCGTCTTTGGATCTAGATTCAATTTCGGATCGGCCACGATCAATCTTCGTACCTCGTCGCAAACTTGCTCAACCGCTTCGATCGAGCAGGCACGTATCTCAATCTCCTCCTTGCTGCCCTGCTTCAACGGCACATCAGATTCGAGCTTACTCATGAGCGAATCGCTGTAGCGCATAACGCCGAAGTGTATGAGAACCTGGGGGATACGGTAATCGGCGAACATCGCGATACTGTCTATATCGTGGAATTCACCGAGTCCGCGTCCCTCGAAGCAGGCCCATATGTCACCTATCAGTATCTGAGCCCTCTTATAGATGCTAATTCTGTGACCCTCGTAATCGGCCTCGTCCCGGTACGACTCGAACTCGTCGACGATCAGCTTGAGTAGCTTCTCTGCAGAACCTTCGCACGACCTGATGCATTCCGCGAATGTACCTTGATATTTATCCAGCAAAACCTTGCCAGCCTCGTGCAGATTCTTAATTCTATCCTGTACGAGCGGAATGTCAGTCTCACCGTCGTCGCCTCGGAAAATGATCTCGGCGTTCTGCTGCGTTATCTGCGAGTAATACTTAGGATCCCATATCGGTTTCCCTTCGTCGATAGCTCTTTTGACAGCGGCGCAGAACGCAAAGTATCCAGTTTCACCGTTGACCTTCCACTTCTTCGCGCCCGTCTCGGTCCAGAATGAAAAGTTCAACGTATCCAGGACGAATATCCAATCCGCCGCCCTGGGATCATCAGGCTTAGGATGAAATTTGATCTGCGTAAAATTGCCAGGACGAATCTTACTTGTTTTGATACCGTCGAAGACCGCGGACGCCAATCTCTTGATACCTTCCTTCTCGATGAATACGTCCTTCGCCAAACCGGCGACTAGCTTCCCGGACTCTTTCGGCATCAGAACCATATGATAGATCTTGCCGGCTGGATTGTCGTTTCACACTGTATCTGAACGACTGCGAGATGATTGCAAGAATGTGATTTGCTCTGTTAAAATGCCTGTTTAAATGGCAACTGTTCAGGAGCTGATAATACCTGTCGATTTCGCGCCTCGAAAGTAAAGTGACATCATCAACACTTGACTGGGATGATGAAAATATGATAATGTCTGCAAACTATAAAAAGAATACAATCTTGTTTTTTTTTCTCACACTCTTAATAATAATAACAGATGTTATGAAAGATACCAGTTTGTTTGCGAAGCATCGATAATATAGATTTAGTGTCGTCGTGAGGATATATAAATCAATATTATTTCAGAATTATAAGTATGATGCAATCATTGCATCAAGGTCTCTGAGAACAGTAGTGGCAATGACTTATCCTGTTTATGTCAACATTCCGCATACATATAATTATCTTCGTTTTCCTTCGAGTCCACTGCTTGATATCCACAGGCGATTGCGAATCTCTTACATAAAAGATAATAAATAATAATATGTACAAAAAAAAACATATATTTATTTTTTACGAATTTATTTTAAATTTTCGTATTGACATTTAATATATAATTGCTTTATTAGTATATTTAATTGTTCTCTATTTTTAAAATTATTAACTTTTTTATGATACTTAGAAGAGCAATTATTTAACCAAAAAAATCAATAGAAAATGTTGATTAAATTCTTTGATATAAATTTATAAATATAATAGAACTGTTATATTACATTTGAATATTCCCTCCGTTGGCTGCTGAGTAAATTGTTCCAACAGACTGATAGATGATGATATCACTTATAAAATGATTAATTTATTAATTTTTAATAAAAAAAATGCAATAAATTTTTAAAGCAATGATAGAAGAGAATGAGGAGCTCTTCTTCTTCTTCTTCTTCTTTGCTTGAATGGCTCCTGCCCTCGAACAAAGGTCAATACCGCCAAAATCTAGCATATAATATGTATACAGAAGTACTTAAACAGAAGTTAAATGAGAATACAAAGGCGTTAACAATAACAAAAATCCTCTTAAAAGAGGAGAAAATCCAAAAAATATGTTTTTCTGTAAATATTTCGAAAAATATTAATTTTAAAAAGGGAGCTATTGTTGCTTCTGATGGAGCAATTAAGGAGCAATCGTTTGAGCTATTGTTTATTTAAAAATTTAATCTTCCAACGTCAATTTATTTTCGGTCTGTTATTGGTTGCGCTAAAGGCCGTTGCACATGAAAAAAATGTGATCATAATCGCAAGATCGTAAGCAAATCAACCAATCACAGTCGAACATTTTTATTACGTTTTAGAGTAGCTTGATTGTGATTGGTCGATTTGCTTATGGCCTTACGATTATGACTAAAATTTTTTCATGTGCAATAGCCTTAAGTGCGTTCTGAATATAGACCTAAGCCTCTAATTCTACTACGCATACTCTAGATTTATCACAACACTGCATTGGAGACCCGCGAGATAGAGGTTTGGTTACATCGAAGACGTCATAAATTTAAAGTTACATCTAAAACGGTTTTTCTTATACGAGACAATATCAAAGTTGTGTAAATTACAGTACTTCGTTTTCCGCATACGACGGTTATAATTTGTAAATTTTATTTAACAATTTTATAAAAATGAACGAAATGCGTGAAAAAGTTGAAACGTGGAAGAAATTAATACAATCGGAGAAATTACGAGATGCGTTAGAGGATATTCAGGTATGCTTTTCCTCGTTTTAATTTAAGTTATCTATAAACATTGTCACATTTTTAATAATTTTAGATGAACATTCGTGTGCGACCAGACAGCAAATTGAACGAGAATATTTTTAAATTGCTCTTACACTTGTGTTGCACAGCAGACAAATGTCGCACAGCGGACAAACCAAACTGCGAAACTGGAAAGGAAATAGCTGAATTAACTAAATTGCTTTGCTCATTATTAATTAATGTACCTGATGGCAATAAGTTTATCAAAGTTTTGTTTAAAATTGCTCATTGTTTGATATCTTTTTGTCTGTATAAGGATGCAGCAGAAATCTGTTGCTACTTGCAGCCTGGCAGTTTGTATAATCCTCAAGATGATACTATGAATCTTCTAACAAAAGTATTATCCTTGTGGCATACCACTGCTAACAATATATATGTAGCTTTTACCAATAAGTCTTTA
This sequence comes from Polyergus mexicanus, assembly GCF_030449975.1. Taxonomy (NCBI): domain Eukaryota; kingdom Metazoa; phylum Arthropoda; class Insecta; order Hymenoptera; family Formicidae; genus Polyergus; species Polyergus mexicanus. The sequence continues at coordinate 5,716,152 of NW_027223324.1, forward strand.
AATACAGAAAACTACAACAATTTAAAAAGTATTATAAAATACGAAATCAAAATAATTCAAATTGTACATAAAAATTATACAAAGCAGCTGATTAGCGCGATAAGTTTACATTTAGATAAAATAATATCAATTGACAAAGAAAACAAATATTTTGATGACTTTTATAAACATATATTGGAATATTTAAAAGAAACACAGTTGTATTTAGACAAGGATGAAAAATATATAATATATTGTCATATACTTCGTATTATGTGTCATGTAATATGTAGGACTATTGATATGACTAATATCAGATGTACAACGAAAATATTTGATGAATTATTTAATTATTTCAAGTCTCTTCTAGTAGAAGATCAGGAATGTTATCAGTGCTTTCAACAATTTCAAAGTTTTTGTACAACACTTTTAGTGCCAATAGAGAATCTTGTGAGCAACAGTGCCAAAAATATACAAGATGTTTTTTGTCAATTAAATATTGCACAAAAATATGGTTACACAGAAGGCCTTAAATGGAATGCATCGATTTTTGGAGAAATAATTGAATCTATGTTTAAATATTGGGAAACTTGCATAGAAACTGACAAACATGTGTTAAAGCAATTACTTGATACTGACATCTTGTTGGAAACAATGAACTTATTTCTACATATAGATGCTGATGAATTTTATATTAAACGAGTGTCAATGGAATGCAGATGGTGCCTAAACAAAATATGTACAGTTAAGAGAGATTTATATAATGCTATAATAATGAAATGTAAATGTGTCAGTTTATTATGTAAATATCATGTTAAAAATATGCCAAAAAAAGTGTGCGTTCTTGCCAGAGAAACTTTAGAGCAAAATGTCAAACGGATTATACGTGAAATGGAAGAATGCAAGTGTAAACGCTGGATACGTTTGTGGAACACATGTCGTACTTTAATCTATAATATGGGCATATTATCTGAGCATGTTTATGAGGAAAGCGCATATTTATACTCCTTTTTATGTGTTTCCATCTTTCAATTTCAAGAAATTGAATCAAACTCTGAGGATCTTGAAAATATTATTCCTTTTGCATTAAGCAAATTAAGTGTTATGCATTATAAGAATGGTATATATAGAGAAGCCATGACTGCATCCGCATTGAATGCCTTGTTAACTTATGATCAACCGAATACAAAAGCTTTTCTTATGTGGACGACTATAAAAAAACACGTTTCTGAGAAAATTGCACAATTAACTATGCTGGACTGCCTAAAAAATGATAAAGACAAAATAAAGAATGAACTAGGTTTATCAATTGACATGTCCAAGTATGATCTCGTTAAGTTATGCTTGCGTGAAGCTAAAAGTTTACTAGAAGGGAGCATTTCATTTACCAATGGTGTGTCGGCAATTTTAGACAAACTTAGAAAATTAAAACTAAGTAATTGTCAATATGCACACGTGATACAATTATTAGGATATTATTTGTTAGGTTTTGAACATGACAGCTGTATTCTGAAATATCACGAGCGAATTATATCTGATTTGAAGCAAGACAAATCAAACTCTGTGGCTCTTTTGTGCTTGGAGGCCAACTTAAACTTTTTTATATTTGTGGAGGAATTGCGTGCGATGAATAAGCAAACTCAGATAGAAATGGAAAATACAAAATTTGCTCTTCATGCTCCAAAAATACCAGAACTTATTGAAACCAAATCTCCAAATATAGTTCCTGCTTACACTATGATAAATGTTAAAAAAGCTTCCAGCCTTATACTAAATTTACAAAAATGTCTGAAGAAATGGAAGCAACTGTTTAATTGTGATATTGTAAGTTATGATAAGAGTATTTATATTATGTTAGAGATGATTATTAAAATTTTAAAGAGTTCAAAGTAATCGTAATAAAAATATTTTATTCTCAACAGAATGAGATTATCAAGAATTGGGAACCGACTCTTGTACTTCGCATATTGATAACAGCTGGCGAATATTCTCGACTATATCGTTATGAAGATTGTGAAGCTGAAGCATGGACGCTAGCGTATAAATTAGCGTCAAAAATCGATGATTATCATTCAATTATTTATGGTATATTTATTTATTTATAAGAAAATATTTATATAGCTGATAGGCTAACATAAATTCTATTATAGTCACAGGTCGTTGTATTTCATTGAGACGAATTGATTACAATTGGATCACCGTTGCTAAAGAGTATGCCATAAAGCATAGAGATTCTAAGAATGAAAATATAACTAGTGCCATTGCTATGTTTTGGATAAGCTTAGCAGACCTCTATTTCGAATGTGGGAAGGTGAGAGACACAATAGTGGAGAGTACAAATATTTTCTACTAAATATAAATATACATATGTATATAAATGTTCATTTTTTAGTATTATGATGCTAAGCAATTAGTCACTGAAGCTAAAAATTTACCAGGAATTTCATTTTTTGGTAACAAATCTGTGCATCTGCTAAGCTTAGATGTCATTATACGCAACAGCAATTTATATAAAGATAATATGCAACACGAAGATTATAGTTCATACATCGTAGAGAGTCTGTTTACATCGAGATGCTTAAATCAAAATCTATTGACGGAAAAATGTAATTATAATTAATAAAATTATTTATATCCTTATTTTTTAATTCTAAATAAAGCAAAAGTCAATCTGTATATATATATATTAATAAAACCATCTTTTTTCAGATAAAAGCCAGATGGATCAGCTTTTCAGTTATGATGTGGTTTTCACTACAGCAGTTAATTTATCTATAAGAATAAATAGTTTATTATCCTTTCGTGGAATTAGCCCGTATTTAGTGCTACACTTAAAGTCGGCACAGAGTTTAGGCGCGGTGCTGCGTGTTGCCGAATTGCTGAAATCACTGTGTTACATCGATCTATCCCGTTCGCAATTAAATGATTGCGAAGTGAAACTGCAAAGTCTTGAACACATGTTGGGCGTCGAGACGTTTCAGTCATCGATGAATGTTGAACCTGTCAAACAAACGTCTCCTTATCTCGCTGTGACTCCTACAAAGATTGTAAACGATCCTATCAGAGATACACCTCAGCATGGCGCCTCGCCAATACTCGACAAAAGAGTCTTCGACATGCCGAAATTTACGCTGCACACAAATTGCGGTTGCCACATGTGTGGCAATGTATCATATCAATATTTGGTATTCGCTGCCACCTATATTAGGGCACAGCTGTACACCTTACAGAATCAAGTCACGATAGCGCTCGAACACTTTTACAGTGCTTTCGAAATAAGGCAGAGATTGTTTAAGGAAGAAGAGTCTGCTTTGCCTGAAAACTGGCCTGATGATGAAATCGGCGTGAAGAGATTCTCTTGGCAAGCGCGATTCTACATCATTGATTATATTCATCTATTGATCGATTTCTGTTACTTTCTGAAGACAAACGTGACATCGAAACAACAGAATGTGTCTGATATCGCCAATTTAACAATCGATATATGTCACAAGTATAAATTAGAAGGACATCCCGTTTACATGTCGGCTAAAGAATTAGTATTGGACAATGATTTTCAACCAATATTGGAATCTTCAGATTGTTTAAGTATGTATTCTTAAATATGTAATATTTTTTATATCGAGATCTAGATTCGGGGAAGATCGTTATATAACAATCTCTTTGTTGCAGAGTTTACAGTCCCGCAGCCACATGACATTGATGTAACCAAGTATACGAGAACACGAATTAACTCTTCAAACGTTTGTGTTACCCCATCTGTTCAGAATCATTCCAAGAAACCTCTCTCGATTCGACGTAGAAGGAATCCAGTAGCTTTGAAGATAGCTAAAATCAATATAAATTGGAGCGACGACGAAGATGACGATAATTTATCACCACCATTAACCACGCGCTCAACTAAAAAATCCAAGTTTCAAGGTGCAAAGTTAGTGACGAGAAAAATTTTGGAAGATCTATCTGATAACGATAATTCAGATATACAAGATTCTGTATCAAAAAAAATAGAATCGGAACATGACCTAAATGAAGACGGAAATAGTACACAGGGAAAATCGATAAAAGATATTATGATTAAAGCGACGCTTTTAGTTCCAGATATATCAGAAACATTAACGGATTTGATAGAGAAGTTAGATGTACCTGCTACAAAGAAAAGTATTGATGAATTGATAGAAAAAGTGGAAAGTCTCAAGATTAACTCGAATAAAACGCCAAGAAGAAAGAATTTTAAAGATAAAACAAAATTAACAACTGTTGATCATAATAAAAATGTAGATCGAGCCATCGAGTTATTGAAAAATGTAACAATAAATGAAAAGGCAGATGAAAATATTGATTCTTTTACGTCAACAAAAGTTGATAAACAGATACAAGATCAGAAAACTCCACATCATGAAAAGAAATTTTTTAAAACTGGGTTATTAAAAGAGCATAAAGAAAATGCTAAATTACATTTAAATAACGAAATGCACAATATAAGAATGACAAGATCCAGTCTTAGAAGGGCTAAAGAGAAACTATGATAAATATGTTACTGTGAAAACTACTGTGTATAAAACAACTATCTTACAAAACTCTGTAGAATTAAAACAATGACAGTATTTTTCATAGCATAATTAAATAATTATTTTTGTATAACAAAAAGAATCAAAGATAAAAAAAAGAAAGGAAAATGTGTACTATTGTATTGTATTTAATTTAGAAGATTAAAGGTTTCATATGTATTTATAAATTATTTTTAATAGGATGAAAATTAACTTTTGGATTCTATATTTTAGCTTTTTATTATATACTTTATAAATAAAATAATTTTATTCCAATTAAATACTCTTTCGATTTTAAACTCAATTCAATATTTTCGACACTATTTCGTATGTTTTTCTTCTCGTCGTATTTATTATTATTCTTAACATAAGTATCACACAAGTCCTTATTATTAATATACAATAAATTGTGGCGCTGTAAAAGAAATTAACATGTAGATATATGTTTACATGCATGTTATACAGTATTGTTTTGTACTGTAAAGTAACAAAAATTACAATACTCCTATCATCAAATCATTTTGATGGATTATTATGCGTTTTAAAAATAATAAGCTTTGTTGCTTTGATTTCTTCAACAGATATTTGCTTTTCAGAGCATAGAAGAAAATCGTAACAGTAAGACAATTCCCTGTTTTGTACAAGTATACATAATAATACATTAACACATGAAATTAAAAGATTCAGAAAAAAACTCCAATCAGAACAAATACAATTTATCGCATAAGAGTAATAATAGTAAAGATTAAAGAGCAACAATAATCAATAAAGAGAACATGTATTTTACAGGATATGAGGCCGCTTTTTCACTTGTAGTGGACTGTGTTACATGAGTGTGGACATAGGACATATTTTTTCTCGTTTTTCTTCTCGCGTATAAAAATAACAAAATTATAATAACCAGAGTAATCACAGTCTATATATAAATGGCTATGATGATAATTCTAAAACCGTGGAACATTCGTTGCTCATGTCGTACTTAAGACTTAAAATCTCCGCTTCTTCCTGTGTCTTGGCCAATTCCATCAGTGCCAGAGCACCCAGCCATTTCTTACTCTCTTCTTGTATTGGTGACTTGGCTACATTCTCCCCTGTCGTAATACCGATTATTTTCGCATCCGTTCTATCAACGTCTTTTACAGTAGGTAGTTTTGAAACAATCTCCATTTTGTTACCACTTGAACTACCAGCCAACATCAGCACCGTTGGTCTAGTTTCATTTTCACTGATATGAAAGTTGGCTGGCATATCTTGATTCGCTATCTCTCTATGAATAGTACTATGCTCGGTGTAGTCGACATGAACCAATTCAGAATCTTGAGCTTTTGCAACATATTCGTTAATACTAGTTTTAAAAATACTCTGATTACTTGGCAAGGTATTGGATGATTCTAAACAAGTCCAATCATTTAGAGAATCATCAATTTTGTATAAATGTTTTTCTGCAACTTTAGGAGATTCATTATTCCGATTCATGTCCCAACATATTTCAGAGGAGACATAAGAAGACACCATTTGCGCATTTGGAATTGTTAGTTCGTTCTCCATATTCGATGTGGATATATTATTGTCTGCAATGGAATTGTCGATTAATGATGTGTACCAATGTAACTCGGATGATTCTGTGGATCCGTTCAGACTCTGCTTCTCGTCAATTTTGTATAAAGATGTCGCACTGTTAGGTCTAATTTCTTCGTTTAGATCTAATTTTGCTTGTTCTAAGCAAGCATATCGTAGCCATCGCTTCTTTGGTTGTAATCTATCCAAGGGTCTTCTCAATGGCGTATTCGCCAGTTTGACATTCGAAGCTTCTTCGTCTTCGGACGTTTGCAATATCGCGCAGCAAGTTTCTGTTGGATCCTCATCTTGGCTCTCTTCCTGACTATCCTGACTATCTTGACTATCCTGACTATCCTGACTCTCACTGCAGTATAGCCGCTGACTTGGTGGTTTGCGATCGAGATTTTCTTGTTCTCCTGCTATATCCATCATCAGGCCTTTTCTAGATTTTATCCTCTTGTGATTCTCGGCGGTGCTCTTCCACGTCTTTTTCTTTCGTTCATTCTTCCCGGTCGGTGTTCTTTCCTCCCGTTCCCTCGACATCTTGTAACGTTCCAACCATCGAGTAACATCGTGTGGCAACTCCATGTTCTCAGACACTGGCTTTAATACAAAATCATCCGATCTTGTTAGATTGGCATAAGGATGGTCAGGGCAATGTCTATTGGCATGAGTGAATCTTGTTTCACAGCCTGGTTGAGTACATAAAAATGGTTTCTCTCCTGTATGTAGTCGTTGATGAGTTTTCAATTGTCCCGATTGAGTGAAAGCTTTTGTGCATCCAGGATAATCGCATAAATATGGACGTTCTCCTGTAATTATAAGTTTTTTTTTATATATTATAATTTATATTAAATTAATATATTATAACATAAAAAAATGGGTCATTTATATATATATATATATATATATATATATATATATATATATATATATATATATATATATATATAATGCATATAAACAGAATAATCAATTTCTTGAATGAACTATAAATTAATGTTGCTATATTACATGGAAATAAAAATTGTTTCAAAAATTTTTATTATCATTAATATAGCATATCATTTTCGATATAATAATAAAACAAGAAAAAAATATATATTTTGTATTTTATCAGTAGAGATCAATTTTTTTCAAGTTTGATTAATCCTAAATTCGTGAAAAAAAGTCTATATTACAAAAGTACAACGATCATGAACAAAAGGCAATAAATATTTTCGAGAAACACATGTTTTGACAAGACACGCAAATGATTGAAAAGCCGAAAAACCCCGCTGTGTCCTTTTTTTGTTGTCCATAGACAAAGACGGCGTGTAACAGAGCACGCGTGCACTGTCCCCCCTCTTTCTCTCTCTCTCTCTCTCTCTCGCAACTGCAAATATTAAAATCCGCGCGCAAGTCGCACGCCGACGCGGTCGCCGCGTCGTAATTTCGCGCGCAATTAACGAACTTTGGCCACCCAGTGGAATCGGACGCGTGCACGCGTTACACCGATACACGCGAGACGAGCCATTTAAGTATTTAAAGCGCGGCATGATGGCCGATTGGCGGGACGTGAGCGAGAGAGAGAGAGAGACAGCGGACACGCGACACGCAGAACGATCGCGCGACGTTTTCTCGCGATCGTTGAATAAAGTCGCGGGCGTCCTCGTTGCCGAGGGCTCCGGATGAGCGAGCGGCAACGTTCCCGATATCGGCGTGCCGCGAACGGCGCGCCGGAACGACGCGATCCCGAGTTTTAATTACCGGTGTGGGTGCGCAAGTGCGCCTGCAGACTCTTCTCGCGCGGGAACACCCGGTTGCAGAATTTGCACTTGATGTTGCTCGGCGACGTGCTGCCCTGCATCATGAGATTCGTGAGAGCGTCTGCGCGCGGACGACCGCGACGATGGCTCTCGGGACCGCTTCTCGAACCGACGCCGGCGCCCGTACTCGCCCCGTGCTCCCTGTACTCGGGCGAGGAGCACGAGCTGCCGGGGCTGAGATTCACGTTGCGCGCCTCCTCGCTCCAGTTCCACGGGTAGAACGTGTCGCACGGGCTGCGCTCCAACGCCTCTACCGACGGGCGCGACTCCCGCTTCGGCGTGTGCAATTCCATCCCGCGCCTAACCGCACGCTCGCTTTCTCACTCGCACAGGGGGAGGAAGGGGTAGGGGGGAGGGGTTTGACCCGGCCGTCTCTTTCACCGCGCGGCTACGTTTCTTCGTTACGCGCGCGACAACCGCTGTTGCGTGCTGTTGACTCGATCGGTCGGTTGACATGCGCGACCTCTTTGCCGCCGCGCGCGGTACGCATGCCGCGTGCAACGTGCAACTGGTAAACCGCCAAAATACGCACGCATACACGCGACCTGCGAGAAATGGCCGACGCGTGCGCGCGCACCTACCCGCCATTCGACCGCGTGCGCGCGCATCTATCCGCCATTCGACCGCGTGCGCGCGCACCTACCCGTCACTCGACCGCGTGCGCGCGCATCTACCCGCCACTCGACCGCGTGCGCGCGCACCTACCCGCCATTCGACCGCGTGCGCGAGACAAAGATGGACGGGGTAAACAAACCGATATATATGGTGCGTGCGAGATAACTCCTCGGGAAAGGAGGTTTTCCATCCATTTTTCTTTTTTTAATTAAAGGGTTTTACGCTCTGTATAAAGTATATATGTATTTTAATATATGCTGCGTATACAAACGCTCTTGTTACATTTTGAGAGGGAACGAGATAATGAGATACGCTATTTTATGACGTCATGAGACGCCACCTACTAATCAGAAAACTTAACAGCCTCAAAGTGGTATTTGTAGCGTGACAAGCTTTGTCGGACATACTGATTGGCCGCTATTGACAAGAAACTTTAGGAACCGTAAAAATTTCCTATCCGGTAGCCAATCGGTACGTTGGAGAAACTAATCGCGTAACAAAGAAAGTTGTAGTCTTAGGCATCTGATTGGTTGACTTTCTCATCTTGTTTCCCTGGATCTTTTACTATGGCGACAGGTACAGTTGCAGATTTTCAACGTCTCGATTCTTTTTTCGCCATTTACGAGAATACACGCGGCAATAACGAAATTATCTTACATGAAGTACGTGATGTGAAGCACGTATTGTAGGAATTAAAATTTTAATTGAATTCACCCTTATAATTAATGTAATTTAGACGAGTTTGTAAAACTGTCTAATTGCGCGCCAAATTTTCAAAGTTTACATCGATTCGGTTTGATCGCAACTTTCGTGAAAATAAAATGTACTACACATCATCTCGTGACGCGAATATACGTAATTAAGGCTGCGGTCGAGAAGACGCTAGAAATGCTTCGAAGCGTTTCGTTGACCAATCAGGATACAAAGAATAAAAAAATATTTACTCTTTTTGTCCTGATTGGTCAATCAAACGCTTCGAAGCATTTGTAACGTTTTCCCGACCGTAACCTATATCTGCTCAAGCAAGTCACGTGATCGGTCAATAATGGCGGGAAAAATAAAAGTGGGAGATGTATTGTAGAAATAAAAACTAAAATCTTGTCGAAACGTGTATTTTTCTAAGCATCATATGTTTATAAAATAACAATTGGCAACTATACATTGTATCAGAAAGAATATCATATATAAACACAAATTCAATTTATTTATAAGTGAAAGGAGAATGTTCATTGTTGATACTAAAATAAAATAAGATATAGCATTAAATTAATGTGTACTTAACACGCATTAATAATCGCAATCAAAGATATATATTATACGTAGTATAGTATTATTAAACGCAGAACGTAATATCTACTTAATTACGAAAAACGTAGACAATCGTTGAAATTTATGCAAAATGTGTAGTCTTTTCTAAAAGGTACAAACGCTTTAATTACTCAATAATGATACTTTAAGTAATGTCGTAATGTCTAATAATAATAAAAAAAGGAAACGTTAAAAAATTGTTTAACATCTAAATATTATCTTATCCTAAATTAATTGTATCGTTATTTATAAGATGTATAGAAATGTTGTAAATATATAAAACTACAGGACTAGAATATGCAAACAATGTAAGTATTATTCGTTATCCTTTTAGAAAAATATGTAATGTGCTTAATTCTTATATGAGCACGAAACTGCAAGGTTTCTTGCTTGTAATTTACCTAAAAATATTTAAGTTTTCGCTCAATGACGATATTTATTATAATAATAATATCATTTATATATATATATACTTATTATAATACTAAATATATATTAATTATAATATTATTATTATATAAATGTAATTATTTATATTAATATTAATATATAATTTTTCTTAAAATTTTCCAGCACACAGATGTGTGTTGCTCATATAAGAATCAAGAATTTAGAACAAATCTATCAAATTTTTTTATGGCACTACTTATCAATTAGTCAAATATACAATATATCGATAAGGGATTATAATTAGGCATGAAAATTTTACTCAGAAACATATTGAATAAAACTTTTTTTTTTCGATGAAATATTTATAAAAAAATATGTTTTGTTCGTAAATATTTTCAGGTAACATCTTTGTATGTGTGAGTAATTTGCCTCTTATAAATCCTTATCAATACATTTAACATTTTACTAATAATATATATGTAAAGAGAATCGCGGTATTTATGAGTAAGATAATATAATGTTTCATTTTACTAATAATATATGTATATAAAGAGAATCGCGGTATTTATGTGTGAGATATAATATAAATATATTACAAACATCAAGTTATTTCACAAATCATTCCTCTTATGTGTATTCTTTTTAATTAAATATAAAATATTTTATATTAATATTTCCCTCTCCAATTCCTTAAGTTTACTTTTTCCTTTAACAGTGTTTAAAGCACAGAAAAATTGCTAATCTTTGCAATTCATTATTTGAATTACCTATTTTCATTTGGACATTTTTTATTGCTTCTGCACTTGCAATCTCATTATTTTCTTCTTGTAAAACGTTATTATTTTTATCCAGGAAAATGTCTTTCATATCATTCTCAACTAAAATTCTTTAGTCAGATATAAAATATATTAATATTTCCCTCTCCAATCTTTCAATTGCATATTTTTCCTTTTTTTGATGCAAAAGAAATTGAATAGATAACAGAATCTAAACGAAAAAAAAACATGAAAAATGCAAATACATCAATGAATGGAGAAACTCACGAGTATTGCTATATTTGCATTTTTTTTTTTTTTTTTTTTGTTAGACAAAAAGAAAAGGTAAACGATTGCTATATCTATAAATGAGGAAAAAGAATCAAAAGATATGCAGAAACTACTGAGATGATGAATTTAACATTGGAATGCTTTTTAATATTGGATGAGAATGATGCAAAATACTTCTCTGGAAAAAAATTATAATGTTTTACAGAAAGAAAATAATGAGACCACAAATATAGGAACAATAAAGGATGTCTAAATAAAAATAAGAAATTCAAATGATGAATTGGAAAGATCAGCAACCTTTCTGTGCTTTAAGTAAAGACTGTTAAAAGAAAAGATGAAATTAAGGAATAGGAAAGGAAAATATTTACATATTTTATATCTGATTAAAAAGAATACACATAAGAGGAACGATTTGTGAGATAATCTGATGTAATGTTTGTAATGTATTTATTGTAAAATACTTATGAAAACTCGCTCTGCTGTTGCGGAATTCTCTTTCAATCTTTTCTTGGCTGCAAAAATTTACAAAAAATTTGTACAATGCAATAATTCTTTAAAATATATTATATACAAATGTGATATTAGAATTATGAAAAATTTTTAGATTTATGCCATTTAATTCAATAGATTAATAAAAACTTTAATAGACATCGGTAAGTAGACTTTGTAAATTCATTTGTTATTTTACACACAGATTTTGATTGTATATAATGTCTAAAATATTCTTCCAAATCATAAATTCTTTAATTTAGAATAATTTTCTTTGAATTTTTTTATTTTGTTTCTGGCTTACCTTCTTCTATCGTTGAGTTTTGGCTATTTTGTTCTTCAATTCCTTCTTCTTCATTTTCTACTACAGCAACCTCTGCTTTTATGAAATTCTTTTTTGATTTTTCCTTCACTGTTATCTTGGCTGCAAATAATTATATATAAACAAACAAATTTCAAGTTCCTTAATTTGAAATAAGTATTTTCTAAGAAAAGAAAATTTTCTTTATATCTTGCATGTATTTCCCTATTTCTGCTAATAAGAAATTAAAATCTGTGACTGACGAAAAGTATTCGAGAAAGATCTAAAATTAGAAAATCCTTGAATAAGTTTACTCATGTCCAAACCTGTCTTTTTCGCCTGTTCGCGAGATTTCTTGCCGGCCACGATCATCTGTGCGTCTTTCTTCTCCTCCGGAGGCTCATCGCCAACCTCCGCAATCGCCTCGGTCTCGGCAATCTTTGTCAACTTCTTGCTGAATCTCATCTTCGTCGCAGCTGGTACAACTGGCGCAACATTCTCTTCATCTACCGTTTTCCCGCGACGAGTCTTCTTCGGAGGATTCTCTTCCGCGTTTTTTACCGCGGATTTCGCACCAGTGGGCGCCTTTTTTTGCACTTTCTTAACGACCCTTTCACCTGTATTGTTGTTCTTTACCACCGTTTTTTCTTTCTGCTCTTTGTCGACCGTTGTCTTCTTCGACTCGTTCTCGTTCCCTGTATCATTTTTCGGAGCGACGTTCTTGTTCCTGCTGCGTAAATACTTGGGGGAGAACACGGTGGCCACCTCGCGCTCCTTCGTTTGCCTCAGTTGCCGAGGTATCGCCGTTTTCGCTTGCTTTGGCGTCGCCGTATCTCTCGATTTCGTAACGGTTTTCCTCTTCTTCGGCGGCGTAGCGTTGCCATCGGCAGCAGCCAGGGCAACGGTGGTTTCTGCCACCTCCTTAACTTGCTTCCGTGGTGCCATTTAGATAGATCTGATATTTGTATTCCGTACCGCGCCGGCAAATCGCTATATACTGTATCGTAGGCGACCACGTGCACGTTTAATTCGTGATGTTGCGACGAACAAACAGCTGAGAAAAGCGAAAAGAACCGAGCGCTCACGAAGGCATGAAGAGCGCTACATTTTTTTTTTCCCGGCTCACCGATATATGGTACATGCGAGATAACTCCTCCGGAAAGGTTCCTTATTTTTCTTTTTTTTTAATTAAAGTTTCACGCTCTGTATATATCATATATATATATATATATATATATATATATATATATATATATAGGAGACCCCTTTTCTTTCAAAAACTAAGCATTTTAGAGAAAAACGTTTTGAACAAAAATTGTATGGTTTTGAGGGGAACATAAGATGGTGTCATTGGTTTGACCTTGGATGGCATCGTTAAGGTCAAGTCAAGGACACCTTTAATTTCTTAAACGGAACCCCCTATTTTTCATTACATATTCTTGTAGCTTATCTCGAGAGCTTTCCAAAACACTATAATAAAGTATTTTTTCATCAAGTACTTTTTGAGTTATTTTATATTTTAATCTGACATATTTTGATATAAAAAATAAAATACTTCGTAAAATATTCAATTTTCGATAATCTTACCGTAATACTTTTATGTACAGAATAATGAGACAAATCAATTAGCGCAAAAAAAAAAAAAAAAAAATTATTTTAAAAAATACATTGTAAATAATTTTCTTAAAAACAATTATTTTTTTATACTAATTGATTTGTCTCGTTATTCTGTACATAAAATTATTACGGTAAGATTATCGAGAACTGAATATTTTACGAAATATTTTATTTTTTATATCATAATATGTATATCAAAAATTCTCTGCCAATACTGAAAATTAATAATATACGTTACGTGAATTATAGATTTTCAATATTGGCAGTAAATTTTGGAGCATGACCCGAGTCGTCGTGGATTTTTTCTACATATAGGTCCTATTTTATACCGATATAATTTAATACATACTAAATATTATATTGGCCAATCACAGCTATTCCATTCTTTAAAGACTGGCTATGATTGGCTAGGTATAGTACTTGGTACGTGATAAAGTATGCCTAGTTTATACCGATATACTATAATACATGCTAAATAATATACTGTCCAATCGCAGCCGTTCCATTCTTTAAAGGAATGACTTTGATTGGCGAATGCAGTACTTAGTACGTATTAAAGTATATCGGTGTAAACAAAACCTATATCGGTGTAAACTAGGCTATGTTTTGATAAATGCAGCATTGCATTCTGTACACTGTACATACTAGGGAATATTAATTTCATATTAATTTTGATCGGCGCTTTATACACCGAAACGTACAACCGTCGTGTTTATTATTTTCCTTGTGTTGGGGTAAAACCAGGTACCTACACGCTTTAATGGAAAAAAACAATTGTCTTTATTTTTTTTTTGCAATGATCAGACAAAATATTTTAAAATGTCATTCACCTTATGATTTTCACATATTTTATTTTATTTTATTCTATTTTAGATGTGAAAATGCCGCGAAATTATAAGAGGAAGACTGAAAGACAGAGCTGGTCCGAGGAGAGCATGGCTGCAGCAATCAAAGATGTTATGGAGGGGAAGATGGGCTACAAAAAAGCTGCTGTTATCCATAAGGTTCCTCAATCTACTCTGGAAGATAAGATAAAGAAAGCTAAAAAGGAAGGTCTGTTTCCTTTAGAAGCTGCCCAAAAAAGATTGGGCCGTTATAAAACTGTTTTTTCAGAGGCTCAAGAAGAAGAACTTGTGAAATACATACTGTTTTTAAAAGAAGGATTATATGGCCTTACTTTAACAGATGTACGCAAACTCGCATTTCAAGTAGCTGAAAAGAACAACATTCCCCATACATTCAACAGGGAAAAGGAAAGAGCAGGAAAAGATTGGCTCTACAGTTTCCTTAGCAGACATAAGGAGTTATCGTTCAAGAAACCAAAAAAAACTTCTTTTACACACACGGAGGACTGTAACCATGCTGCTGTTTAATCATTCTTTGATATATTCTGTGATATATACTAATTCTCACCTAATGGGATTTATAATATTGATGAAACGAGCATCATGACAATACCAAACAAACCGTCTAAAGTACTAACTCTGTATGGAAAAAAGCGGTTGGCTCTTTATCTTCCAGTGAAAGAGACATTCTTGTTACTACTGAGACATATATGAATACTGCTGGTAATTCTATGCCCACAATGTTTATTTTTTCATGAAAAAAAAGTAAATCCTATATCGATGACACTTCTCCTGGCTCATTTTCTGTCTATTATGAGAATGGATGGATTCAGAAAGACTTCTTCATTATTTGATTCAAGAGATTCATTAAGTTTTCTCGTCCCTAAGCTGAAAAGCCAATGTTTTTATTTCTTGATGGACACGCTTCTCATACCAAAAATGTGGATCAAACTTGCATCAGGAAACAACATCATCTTGTGCTTTTCTCCGCATTGCAGCCACTTGATGTATCATTTATGGCTCCTCGATATATGGTATTATGAACAAGAGATGCGAAAATGACTAATTAATCACCATGGACAATACATAACGATATATCAGGTAACGAAACTATACAAAGAGGCTTTTTCAAGAGCAGCTGTAATGCAAATTGCTGTAAAAGGTGAAAAATCGGGAATATATCCAATGAATAGAGATGTGTTTCTTGGTCATCTTTATCAGAGATGTGTTTCTTGATCATCTTTATCAGAGATGTGTTTCTTGATCAGCTCCATCAGAGATCATTGACAGGCTTATGTAACAGAAAGCCCAAAATGGTAAGGTCCACTCTTTGACATCCAGAGATGATAAAGCCCAGCTGTCGACATCAGCATTTGCAATTTTCCCTAATGTGCTGACTTCCTCTCCCCAAGAAGAAAAAAGGATTCAGAAAAGAAATAACAGGTAAAACTGCCATTTTGACTTCATCTCCGTATGAAAAGTAGTTGGAAATAGAGACAGTCGCTCAAAAAAGGAAACTATTAAAAAAAAAGTTTTTAAAGATCATTAAAATCAAATAAGAAAAAAGCAGGAAGATAGCTCATCCTTAGAAGAGAAAAAAAGATGTAGCCTGCATCTTTTGCAATGATTTGTTCTCAATATTAACCGTCATCAAGTGCTGGATACAATGCATTTTATGTCAAGGATGAGCCCATGAGTCCTGCAGCAACGTAGAACAACAAGATATCATTATTTGTGACTTTATTTTTGCCTATAGAATATTTTGTATTGTATTTTGATTAAAATATATCTAGATTTTGTTTTACACGTTTTCAAAAAGAGTACCCGGTTTTACCCTTTCCTCTATATATATACTATGGTATATATATGCATATGTGTTGTATAAACACCACTCTTGTTAAGCCTATCGCACAATGCAAAGGAACAGGAAATAAAAATTATCCACCATTAGGAGCAGGGAATAGATATTATTGCCTGTTTCTATTGGTGGATATAATTTCTATTCCCTGTTCCTATTGCATGTTCTTTTGTATTGTGCAATAAACCTTTACGGCGTCTAGAGATTTTAAGCCTTAAGAAATGGACCAATCACAGTCAAGTATGAGAAGAATACTCAACTGTGATTGGTCAATTTCTTAGGGCTTAAAATCTCTATTGCAGACGCCGCCATTATGTTTCAGGAGGAAACTAGATAATGAAAATACCATGTTATGACGTCAGAGACGCTACCGACCAATCAGAAAACTTAACAGCCTTAGAATGGATTCGTAGCGTGGCAAGCTTTGTCGGACGTACTGATTGGCTGCTATCGACAAGAAATTTTAGGACCCTAAAAATTCTCTATCCGGTAGCCCAATCGGTACGTCGGAGAAACTCATCGTGGAACAAAGAAAGTTTCAGTCTTAGACATCTGATTGGTTGACTTTCTCGTCTTGTATCCCAGGATTTTTCACTATAGCGACAGGTACAGTTGGAATGTGAACCAGGTTAGGTGCGACTTTCATGAAAATAAAATCTACCGTACTCCCTACACGAATATATTGTACATAATTAAATATATTCACTACAATTATTTTTTAATAATTTCCTACGGAATCGACGGATTATTATCGTCTGCGACTGCCAATAAACGCTACGAGAGTATCGACGAGAAATTGCGAGAGCGCCTATAATCGCGCGTTAATAACCGGCCGGCACCTCTCGTGGCGCTTCTTCGTGGAAATCGCGCGACTTCCCGGCGACTTTGAACAATCGACAGTCCCTTCCGTCCTGGTATAGCTCGATATTCTTACATTCGAGCCGGGTGAAAATTTTATGGAGCGATTTTTGCCGTCTCGTTCGACGCGACAAATTGTAACATATAAAACGTAATAATATCTCTCTAAACGACTTGGCCACACTCTAACTATCGGTGGGGGAGATGGCGCGCAAGTTGCTGGAAGGCGATTAGGCGATTCCTCCCTCCTCTCCCGTACCCGTGCCCTAGCAGGGTAGACCGTAGACCTCGTGGTGGACTGGGTTCTCCGACTCCGGCCATATTGGATAGTGAATGTCTCAACTTACACAAGGGCTCGAGAGTAGCCGAAAACCTCCACAAAATCCTCGACGACGTGAGGATACACATTCAAGATGGAAAACGAATACACCGTCACGGTCACGAATAAGTTCCTGCTCGCGCTCGACGAGAGCGAGGATCCTCTCGAGGTGTTAAAAGTTAGGGAGCTCGAGAAGGAGGCGAAGAAAAAGGAAAGGATCTCCGAGAAGGAGAATAAAAGCAAGCAGCAGCAGCAGCAGCAGCAACAACAGCAGCAGCAGCCGGACGGTCCGAAGTCCGCCAACAACAAGACGCCGAAGAGCCGCGTGATCAAGGACGTCCAGCAGCCGCCGTCCAAGACGCAGGATCCTAAAAAGGATCAAGGTTAGTCGGTTCCCGGCCCCGTTATCGTTTCTCTCTCTCTCTCTCTCTCAGGCGCCTCGTGCGCGCGTCATGGCCGTCGACTCTCACCTCGTGCTCGGCCCATGCGCTCGCCGATTCCTCCTCGATATTCCTCCTTTCGGCGATTTTTGGCGATGGCTCTCCCTCCCCCCTTCCCCCTCCCTCCCCCCTCGCTCTCCCCTTCCTCGATCGATCAGTTCGTTCGTTGGATTTTAGCGAAGCTGCGTGCCCGCGATAGAGCGGCATTTCTTCTAGCGCTCCTATCGCGACCGCGTATCTGCCGGTGGCGCATATTTTGTAAAAATGATTTAAAAATAGGCTCTCCCGCGCATACCGGATTCACACACGACGGTCTTATATGACTCGAGCGCGAATACGCTTTAATGAGATTACGATATTACAGGCACAATTTTATATCCTGTATCCTTGCGATGGAGTTTCCTATAACTTTGGCCAACATTTTTATATACGCAATATGAAGTTTATGGATAGCTTATATAAATACAAACAATGGATGTAGTTGATTTTTATTATGCAACTTTGATAACAAAGATCTATCGGTCTCACATTTTCATGCTCATTTATTTTAAGACGCACCAAATATATATATATATATATATAATTTTCAGATTCTATTGTAGTTTATGGAAAATATTCATATAAAAGAGCATTAAAAAATATTTTTCCCAATTAAAGCTTTTGTATAAAGGCGAATCTCTATCGGCAAATCAATAAGAGCAATAAATTGAGAATTTTTTTTTTCTCTGCTTTTTTCTTTTATTACAATTTTTATATGAGATACGAAGGAAATAATTTTATATTTAAATATTTTAATTTATATTTTTAGTAGAGAAAAAATCAGCCCAACCAAGGACAAGCGGTGGTGATCGCAATGTGAAATTCTCAAATGAATCCAGAGAGGAGCGTAATAACAGACGTAATCGCGAGGAAGGAGAAAAACCGCGAGGGCAAGGAGAGTTCAGGAGAGGTCCACCTAGGTTAGTTTCTGTAAAACAAGCAATAAATGTCATATGATTGTAATTTAGATGCTTGGTCACTATTCTGAATTATTCAGATTACATAAAAAGTTAGTCCTCTACCTAAAAAAAAAAAAAAAAGAAAGAAAGAAAGAAGCTTTATGTATGTCATATAATTGATACGATACATTAGCATTGCGTTTTAATCAAATGTTAATACAACAAGTTTTACATGTATTGTATGTTATATGCAATTGATGAACGAGATGTTGTCAAAAGTGCATTCATTAATATGGATAATAGATATCAAGATGTGGATCCAAAATGTTTACAATTGTAATAATTATATGTTTTATTTTGTTTCAGCGAAAATCGCGAACCGCGTGAATTCAGGAATTCGAGCGAGACTCAACGTACTGAATACGGGGAGCGCCGTGGCCGTGGTGGAATGCGTGGTATGGGTCGCGGACGTGGTGGCCCACGTGGACGCGTTGGTTTCGATAATCGTGGCAAACGCGAATTTGATCGCCAGTCTGGTTCTGATAAAACGTAAGTATTGAAATAAATGCGTAGGCACATGCATATATATATATATATATATATATATATATATATATACAAACAGACAAAGTACTTGGATATCTATATGATAATGCTCACCTCGAGGTTAATGTGTGCATTATATCAAGATAATAATTACATTCAACACTGAATTGTTTTTAAAGCACCAACAAACATCGATACTTTCATTTTCACTACTTTATATCTGATGAATTTTTATTCTTAATTTTGTTTTTCCTTTATTATAGCATTCTAATTTTATATACAATAGTGAAAAGAGAATATTTTCTCTCAAATATTCTCTTTTATATGAATTATATCGATTATTAATATATAAATAAACGGAAATCTTAATGCATTTGTAACAAAGCACACATTGTTAATTTTGTAATAATATTGTATTATAGAGCTTAATCAATGTTTATATATCAAATATATTTATAAGCTATTTCATTGTTTGTCTATTAACAGTGGTATTAAACCAGTGGACAAGAAAGATGGTGCTGGCAGTCACAACTGGGGCACTCATAATGACGAGATTGAGTGAGTAATGCAAAATGGTTTAAATATTACAATAGCTAAAGCATATAAGGTTATCACAAGTTTCTTGAATCAAAAGACAACATATCTTAATTGTTAATTATTTTCCCCCCTTTTTTTCAGGGAAAGTCTCAATCAGGAAACTCAAGAATGGAATAATGAGAAACCAGAATCCGAGCCTCAAGCAGCAACTGAAATTAAAAATGGAGATACGGCCGCGGACACGACTGTTGAAGAGAAACCGGTCGAGGAAGAGACACGCGAACTTACTCTGGATGAATGGAAAGCTCTACGTAGCAACCGAGCAAAGCCTCAGTATAATCTACGAAAGGCTGGTGAGGGCGAGGACTTATCACGTTGGAAAAAGATGTATGCACTTGAAAAGAAGAAGGAAGGTAATGAAGAGGAGGATGAGGAAGAGGAGGAGTATGACGCTGCCGCCGAATACCCTCAGCGCGTTGGCAGGCAAAAGCGCGTGTTAGGTATCGAAATCCAATTCAGTGACTCGCGACGTGGTTCTGGCAGTCGCGGCCGAGGTAATCGCGGTCGTGGTGATCGCATAAACGGCCGTGGATTTGGGAATCGTGGTGCCCCTAGGGACAGCGAGCCACGCGTGAGTATATATATCCATATTATGTAATATATATTAC
This sequence comes from Polyergus mexicanus, assembly GCF_030449975.1. Classification (NCBI taxonomy): domain Eukaryota; kingdom Metazoa; phylum Arthropoda; class Insecta; order Hymenoptera; family Formicidae; genus Polyergus; species Polyergus mexicanus. The sequence goes on from NW_027223324.1 coordinate 5,736,821, forward strand.
AAAAAAATCATTTTTGTTATCATTGTATCATTTCTTTAAAAAAAAAAAAAGAAAGAAAAAAGATTAAATCATGTTGTGTATTCTCCATTTTCAGCCGCAAAATGAACAGAGGTCGCCGCGAAGTCGTCAAAATGCTCCAAAGGTGGACGACGAGAATGACTTTCCTTCTCTGGGATAGGTAGCTTTATCTATCTACTATACGACATCCCACCATTGTCACCATCAGTAAATCTACTACAGATAAAGCTAAACTTAAAAAAAAAAACGAATATTACTATCAATTTGCGTTAGATCATTATTAATGCATAATACACAGTACAGTTGCAGAAATGAGATACGTAATATTATCTAAAAATTCCTTTCGTAACTTGAACGTCGCTGTTACATATTGGCATATATTCGTATAAAAAATGCACCATGTATAAATAAGAAAACAAATAGATAACGATCCTTTTTTTATACTTGTGGAGAGCTATTTTGTCAGTAACCATTTCAAGACACTGGACAATGAATTCAATCTTATATACTCTTCAATCGAAGCTGAACCGTAATCTGCATTATTCTATTTTCTGTGTACAGCAAAATTTTTTTTTTTTCCTTCGATAACTGCTTTCGATTCAGATTCGAGAAACAGATTGAAAATATTTCTTGAAATAGATGCAATTTTTCAAACATGCTTGCTGGACCATTTAAACTCTTATTTTCTTTCTTTCTCTATCTCTCTTCTTCCAGTTTTTTTATTTATGCTTCCTGTGATCTTCAGTTGATTTCAAGATTATTAACAAGTTTACGGAAGTTATTTTTTTTTTTTTTTTTTTCGCCACAGATCATTCATTTGCTGGTCAGTGTTTTGAGACTAATTGCAGATAAGTGACTCCCACAAGTACAAAAGAGGATCATTATCTATTTGTTTTTCTTGTTCATACATATGCATTTTTGCATGTGTATATATGCCAATATGTAACAGTGGCGTTCAAGCCATGATAAGATGTGGCAAGCCATTTTTCTGTAACTAGTGCGAGACACTGGCCAGCGGATGAATGATCTGATGAAGAAGAAAATATAAGTGGAAACATAAGTTCACTTCTGTGAACTTGTTAATAATCTTGAACTCAATTGAAGATCACAGGAAGAGTATATAAGAAGATTGAGAAAAGGAGAGAGAAAGAATTTAAATGGACCAGCAAGCATGTTTGAAGAATAGCATCTATTTCAAATAACAGTTTCAATCTCTTTAAATCCAAATTAAAGACATTTACCGAAAAAAAGAAAAATTTTGCTGTACACAGAAAATAGAGGAATGCGGGTTGCGATATCGATTTCGATGTCGCGTTAAAGGCCTAAGGGAGGCTGGATGTAGCATCGATACACGCGCGGAACCTGTATATTATCTCTTTTTAGGCGTAAATTTTAAACGCACTTTCTGTTTTATAAGTTTTATACGATATTTGAAAAAGAAGAACAATCCTTCCTCTCGTAACCGGCAGGTTTTATCACTTGTCACATGTAAGATGTAAGAAACTTTTAACAGGAAGGGTATATTTCTATTTAAATAAACGCATCGTACTAAAAAAAAAAATCATCTCTATTTAGGACATGCTAAGTTTGACTATATATATATATATATATATATATATATATATATATATATATATATATACATAGAGAGAGAGAGAGACTTTCCTTTCGAAACTGAAGTCGATCTGTGAGAAATGTTACATTTAAGTGAAATATCTCGAATATATATTGATACAGTGTTTTAGATATACATACATATATGCATATATGTATACATATATGTAGTTCACGATAAATCGAAAGAAGTGAGAAACGTGGCGCGCCGGGAGGGAAGACGGAACGTCTGCATTCATATTATGTTATACTTGTGCGTTCTCATATTCTTAATTACGAACTAATATTAGTTATTTACTATATATTTGTTATACAATTGAAGAAAATAATTGCAGCCAAACCATTCACCTCCTGTTCATCATAGAGACAGAAACAAAAGAGAACAGGAAAACTTTATGAAACTGTTTGAAGCTTAGGTACATGTGTAAATAACATTTACAATAATAAATTGTGACGATGATCGGATATCTTGTTTGAATTCGATTAATATAATTGAGTAATAAGATTATTACTCTAGGTAGGTGCATACTTTCTCTATTCTTCGCATTTGTACAAAGGAAAAGAAAAAGGTAAGTAGAAAAGTATACTATATTTAAACCCTGCGCAAGAGGGGGGGGGGGGAATGATTTCGACAAAAATTAGTTGAGTCATATTTATCTTAATAGAGAGTTGCAAAATTCTAGCAGTTCGCAATGACAATGCAATTGTTCTTTTTTTTTCCCCCAACTGACGGAAAATCAATTTTACATTTTCCATTTTAGGCTAGCTTCTAAAAAGGTGGAAAATTTTAACTCGATGCCCGGCCTGGAATCAATCAGAAACGCCCCAAAAAAGTTTCGGAACCGCCATCGAATAAAATTTTCTTCGGAGAGTACGTTTTGGAGCGTAGACATGAAACATTTCAATCTTTTGAATTTGCCGCCTTTATTCGTAACAAACGCCATTTCGATCGTATGGTACTAATTTCACGTTGTAGAATTAGTATCGAAATTTGATTAGAATTTTCTATTTTTCTTATACTGTGTAGTACGTCATATAATTTTTATTTTTATTTTATTTATTTTAAATATACAGATAATGACATTTAATTATAGAATAATTTCCAGTAAAACAGATGCAACTACAAAGCATATATATATATACATATGGAATAATCTTTCGATTGAAGTGAGATACAAATATATAAAAATACAAAGAAAGAGAAAGATGAGATACGCGTACATACGCAAACGTGATGATATAGATAAATACAGAGTGTCTCAAAAGTTGCAGCTCTTATTCAACTGATTTTTATATAAAACATTAGGAGCCAGATTAAAAAGATTGACACAATTATTATTTCTATCGTGTATGTAAAATGGTTTCTGTATATAATTACTGATTTGTAATTACAACAAATTTCGAACTTCGGAAACGCACGTGGAAAAAGAAGAAACCTGTTTTTTAGTCAATAATTTCGAATTTTACTTAAACAAATTATAATTTGGAGAATTCGGTATATATATATATACATATCCTACGATACATTAAAAATTTTAAAATAAGAAATTTTTTACAAAAGTTAATATAATTGTTAGATTTATCTTAGCTTAGCGAGTGAGAGAAGTTTGAAACTTCCTGTGTATATAGGCATTTACATATATGCGGTCAAGAGTATAGATATATATATATATGAAAGCGAAAGAGAGATGAGTGAGTAAAGAAGAAAGAGAAGCGTTAATACACGTTCATGTGTGGGGAAGAGCGAAAGAAGGTGCTCCGCGACATGAGCGCGAGAGAGAAGGGGAGAAGCGAAGAGCGGCGCATGCCCGTAGCCACGGCCCCCACCCCCACCGGCCATCCCCACCACCGCCGCCGACTATGAAACTCGTGCGCAGACGCGCAGAGCCCCCGTGTCGGTCGAATTTTAATGGCGGCCGATCCCGACTCCGCCGTTTACAGTGTTGTGTTGTGAGGTGTGGTGAGGCACGCTCGGCGCTCGCGCGGCGCCGACGACGTACGATATCGAGACGTAACGGGGAACATCGTCGCTGGATAATCATCCGGTGACAATCCATCCCCCGCCCCCTTCCCCTCCCCCATCCCCCGCGCGGATTCGTGCGGTGTGTGCGGTGGTTGGGCCACAGAGAGCGGCGAAACGAGAAAAGAGCGACAACCCGAGTTCGTGGTGGCGACCAGTGGCCTTCTACAACCGGGAATCGGGGTGCCGCTGCCTCCTCCGCGCGAGCATGTCGCATATCCGCGATGTGCCGTAGCGAGCGTCGAATCCAAGAAGAATTTTGCACGAGCCTCGTAGCGTGCGTGCGCGCGCGCGCGCGAGCGAGCGAGCGAAAGGTAAATTTCCGCATCTCGCCCCGTCATTGTCGTTGGCTTGCCCGATGTACGGTGGCGGCCCTGCCGGCCGTCTCGCCCGAGATACTATATATATATATACACCGTGTCTCGTATATACACGCGGCGAATCGTGGGAATCTTTCTTTCTCCGCGACGAATCGCCGTTTCCGTTTCCTACGCGAGATTCTTTCATTTCGTCATCTCCGTCAGATCGTGTTTTGGTATCGCTTCGCGATCGGGAATGAGATGAGGAGGAGAAGGAGGGAGAGAGGGAGAGAGAGAGAGAGAAGAGGGGTGGTGGAACGAGGATGGTAATCTTTTGCCTCTTTGTGCGAAGACGATGGCCTTTAGCTGTCAAGTGCGGCTACGTAAAGCTGGCCTCGCTAATGAAGGGCGGTGCGTGTTACGGTATTGCCTGAAATTCGCCAAGCTATCTGTCTCCCTCCCTCCCTCCCTCCCTCCCTCTCTCTCTCTCTCTCTCTCTCTCTCTGTCACCCCTCTCTGCTTTCTCCTATCCCTTTTCCTCTCATCGTCGCGTGTGCTCTTTCATTGTTAGCTCGAGCTCCGCGAGCTCCCTATTTACGCTCCTTGACAGCCGATGGGTGAAACGTCTCGAAGCGGAAACTCGTGTAAACGATGGACGAATGGCATTTTATTTAGGCGCGTTTGACATATTTATTTCACACAGTGTTTCGTCGCGGGTGATATTCTCTTTTTTTCGATACATTGCGTTTAAATCATTAACGGCGCTGCTGTGCTTTTTTTTTTTTTTAAGGTTACTTCGACAAAATTGTGCGCGTAACTTTGCTTAATATTATTATTAATTTGCTGCAAAATTTGGCAAACGTAGAAGAATTTTATATTGAAATATACAGAAATTTTGAATATAAAATGAAATTAGGAATATATGTCAAGATAATAATTGTAAAGTATTAAATAAAAATATGAATTAATATGCGAGCTTTAATTTTCTAAATAATTAACTGACATTTATCTGTCATGTTTCAGGGATACCAGACAATGATCGACATGTCGGTGCCTAGATTTAAGCACAGCTGGTAGTACTGTGTTAACACTGGCTCGCTACCGGCATAGCGGGGCACGCATCCCAATATCATACCTTTTACATTTCCTACCTTAGACCTGCATACGCACTGACGCACACGTGTAGCGTGTGCGTACGTGCTTTGTCAGCTGTCGCATACGCACCATGAGATTCCTGGGACTTACCCAGTCATTTCCCAAATCGCTCACAGTGACGCCACCGCTGCCGCTCGTTTATCGATCATCCTTTTCATCCATGTCCGTTGCCACATGGTTCCTAGTGATACTGGCGACTGCAGCGATAGATACTCCCGCTAGCACTGCTCCATCGATACAGGAGAATAGATCACCGCATATACTGGCACAGTTTCCAGCGGAGTATGGACAGCGATATGGACATTTTCCCTTGGAGGCTAATGCGACCAGAGAGGGAGCTTTGAGATTTAATCATCTCGCCATAGATCCTTCTATGGGAAGGCTCTATGTGGGCGCAGTCAACAGGCTCTTTCAACTTGATTCAAATCTCAAATTGGAAGAGCATGTCTCAACAGGTGAGTTCTCTTTCTTTACACATTGGAATACAACATTGTAATACGCAAGTGAAATAATTATTGATCTTATTTTATTGCAGGACCAAGAATGGATAATCCTCTGTGTCATGCAACAGGTTGCACAGCAAAGGATATGACTTCTTTAATGGATAATGTGAACAAGCTACTAATTGCCGATCTCGAGTCGCAGATGTTAATCGCCTGCGGCTCTCTTCTCCAAGGTGCTTGCGAAAAATACAAAATGTCCAACATATCCGTTAAACCGGAGTTTATCCCTCTCAGCGTGGCCGCCAACGACGAAAACTCGTCCACGTATGCTTTCATCGGGCCCGAGAAATACAATCCATGGGGGCAAACAAACATACTCTACGTGGGAACGACATTTACCAATAAAGGGGATTATCGTCACGACGTGCCCGCTATCTCCAGTAGAAATCTCGACAAGCTGGATTTCACCGAGTACACGTTCAACAAACAATCGATTGTGCACATCGACGTCAAGTATCGGGATCACTTTCTCGTAAAATACGTGTATGGTTTCAACGCGAGCGATTACGCGTATTTTGTTTTGGTGCAGAAACAATCGTATCTGCCCGAACAAGAGGAACTGGGATATATCTCTAGGCTAGCGCGAAGTTGCATAAGCGATCCGAATTACGACAGTTACACAGAAGTAACTTTGCAGTGTACGGTCGACTTAGGGGATGGAAAGCAGCATTATTACAACTTGATACAGGATGCGAAGGTCGCCGCAGCGGGCAGCGACCTAGCCATGCAACTCGGCATCTCCGTGGGCGATCCGATATTCGTTACTGTGTTTTCGCCCAGTAGAGGCATCACGAACGAGGCTCTATCACGTTCGGCAGTTTGTATATACAGTCTGCAAGACATCGAAACCAAGTTTAACGAAAATATTCACATGTGTTTCAACGGTAGTATCAAGTATCGAAATATGGGTTACGTCAGCGGTCCTATACAAGACGGAAAGTGTCCTACCGCTGGTGTAAGTAAATGGATAATTAAACGGATAAGTATCGTATAATTTGTCATTTTTTATATCGATGTCGTTTCTCTCTTTACAGACTACAGGAAATATTCTCAACTTTTGCGAGGTTGGACTAAAAATTTCGGGTGTTTCACCAATCACGGGCCAGGCTATCTTGCATTTTCCTGATACGTTCATCTCTTCGATAACCATCGCCAATACCGAAAGCCATACCGTAGCATTTTTCGGAACGAATGATGGCATTCTCAAGAAGGTTTTATTATCTGGAACTGAAGCATTCGTCTACGAAAGTGTTACGATCGACAAGGGACAAAAGCTATTGCCAGATACACTGATTTCACCGGATGGCGATTATATCTACGTATTGTCTACTTCGAAGATATCAAAAGTCAAAGTAGAGCATTGTAGTGGTTATACTAATTGTAGCAGTTGCCTCGATGCAAAAGATCCTTACTGTGGCTGGTGCTCTTTGGAAAAGAGGTAAATGGATTAAACTTGTATATAAAACTATAACGTTATATATAATCTTATTTCTCGAAATAAAAAAAAAATTACACACACACACACACACACACACACACACACACACACACACACACACACATATATATATATATAGAAAAATAAGCTATATTTACTCATAATAATTCAAGTATCTCGTTGATCATCACTATAGATGTACAGTGAGAGGAGATTGTCAGAAAGCAAGTCACAGCAGTCCACGATGGTTGTCCTTGGGTACAGGTCAACAGTGCATCGATTTTGAACAAGTGCTACCCGATCGTATGCCTATTAATCAGATGACCACGGTGCAATTAACAATCAGAACTTTGCCGGAATTACCAGCGGGCGCTAATTACAAATGCGTTTTTGGTAACGCCGAGCCAATAGATGCGCTGATGACTGGTTTCGGATTGTCTTGCCCAACGCCACCCGTCGGGGAGAGACCCAGTATTCCCGAGGGCGCCGATCATGCGCTCGTGCCGTTGTCTGTGCGATCGAGCGAGACGAACAAAGATTTCGTCTCGCGTAACTTTGCGTTTTTCGATTGTTCGAGACATACCGTGTGCACCGAATGCGTAAAGTCCCAATGGGCGTGCAGCTGGTGCGTCTACGACAACAAATGCACTCACAATACTAGTTGTCAGGGCATTATATCGGGAGAAAATGTAAGTTTCTTTTAATTTTGTTATATCTATACTTTACTAAATTTATCTATTGTACAATAGATATCTTTCTTTTTTTTTTTTTTCAGCAAAACCAGATCAATCTTGCTCCGCAAGGTGCACGGCATTGTCCGAGATTCGTAGAACGCAAGGAGCCATTGATGCTGCCAAACAGTGTGCCGAAGGAGATAGTGCTCGAGGTAGAAAACCTGCCTCATCCGCAGGTAGGCCATAGCGGATTCCAATGTATCGTCAGTATCGAGGGTGCCAATTTGAAGGTACAAGCTCGTGTGGACAGTAGTCGTCTTATCGTATGCGACAAAACAGTATACTCGTACGAAGCGGTCACTGGTGAATATGAGGCCGAGGTGACAGTTGTTTGGAACACAAATCACCACGTAGACAAGACCACGATAATTTTGTACAAGTGCGAGGTGCTCGGCTCGCATCGTGAACACGCGGACTGTTCCTTGTGCGTGACGCGGGACGCTCGATTCGAATGCACTTGGTGCGGAAACAGCTGCGTGTATCGACACTCGTGTCTACAGTCGCCGTTTACCGAATGTCCAAAACCTCGGATAGATATGATCAAGCCATTGAGTGGTCCAGTTGAGGGCGGCACGCTGGTGACCATAGAGGGCAGCAATCTTGGATTAAAGGAAAGCGACGTCGAGGGTAAGATACACATCGGTAACACTCCGTGTACACTGGTAGATTATGAAGTGTCAGTGCGTATTGTCTGCCGCACTGGTCGGCACGAGGCTACAGACGCGGCATCCGTGGTGGTTGGGAACGACGCCGGTTACACAGAGAGCGCAGTGTTATTCAATTATAAAGACATACGCCTGACAGGCGTGTATCCGTCAGTTGGACCGCAGAGCGGCGGCACGCAGTTGGCTATCACCGGTAAGTATCTAAATATTGGCAGCGCGATATCGGCATATCTCGATGAGCTGCCATGTCAGGTAAACGCGACCCAAGCGAGCAGCACGAGGCTGACTTGCGTGACAAGCAAATCGGGCCGCGTCAGACGGATTTACAGACTAACGTTGAATATCGATGGTGCGAATCGCACTCTCGTCGACAATCCATATAATTACACTCACGATCCGACTATAATGGAGATTAAACCCCTGAGGAGCTTTGCCTCGGGCGGTCGTATGATCACCGTGCATGGGACGAATTTGGACACTATTCAGAAACCCGAGATGGAAGTATACTTTGACAACGAGCCGTTGCCGGTGAATAGAACCGTTTGCACCGTCCTGAATCCCACGCAAATGGAGTGTCCGAGTCCGAGTGTCACCAGGAGATTTACATCGATCCGACGTAACGAACGTTCGGCGGTCGCTAATGCCCAAGGCACTTCGTCGCCGCAATCATTAAGACTGAAGGAGTCCCAGTTGTCTCTCAAGATCGCCTTCATCATGGATAACGTGGAAAGCGTGAAAGACTTGGAGAAGCACTTTCAAAGTCTCCGTAATCGGTTGTTCTACGTCGAGGATCCGAAATTCTTCCCATTTCCACGGAACGTTAAACTATATAAGGGTGACACACTAGTGATTGAGGGCGAGAATCTCAACTATGCCAGCGACGAATCCGATGTGAATGTCACTGTAGGCATTATGCCGTGTAACGTGACGTCGCTCGCTCTAACACAACTGGTTTGCACGCCACCGGATCAACAGCCCGCCGATACGGACGAGCACGGCATCAAGACTGACAGCGGATTGCCATTGGTAGTAGTACGAGTAGGTCGCAGCTTACGTTTCCCCATCGGTTATCTGCGCTACGAGGTCATTAAATCATATCCGATACCCCCGGAAGCGATCGCGGGCATCGCTGCTGGCACGTTTGGTCTCATTTTTCTATTCGTATTGGTATTGGTCATCTATCGCCGTAAGAGCACTCAAGCGGAGCGTGAGTATAAGCGCATACAAATACAAATGGATACGCTCGAAAGCAATGTCCGGATGGAGTGCAAGCAAGCATTCGCCGAACTGCAAACGGACATGACGGACTTGACTGCGGATCTCGAATCGTCAGGCATACCCACTCTCGACCATAAAAATTACATCATGAAAGTGTTCTTCCCTGGAGTGATAGATCATCCCATATTGAACGATCCGCGCTCACGTAGCAACGTCTCACGTACCAACTATGATGCGGCGATGATACAGTTCGAGCAACTCGTCAACAATAAATACTTTGTGTTGACATTTATAGAGACCTTGGAAGCGCAGAAAGACTTTAATATCAGAGACAAAGTAAACGTCGCCTCCCTGCTCATGGTAGTCCTAATGGGAAAGATGGAATACGCCACGGATATCTTGATGAATCTATTATTGAGATTGATTGACAAAGCGGTGAACACGAAGCATCCGCAGCTTATGTTAAGACGAACGGAATCTGTGGTAGAGAAGATGCTAACAAATTGGATGGCGCTTTGCATGTATAACTACCTGAAGGATTACGCCGGCTCGTCCTTATTTTTGCTCTTTAAAGCGATCAAACATCAAATCGAGAAAGGACCGGTGGACGTAATTACACACGACGCAAGATATTCCCTCTCGGAGGAGAGACTCTTGCGCGAGCAAATCGAGCACACGATCGTCACGCTGCACGTAGTGCAGGACGATCTCGATGAGAAAATACAGTGCAAGGTTCTGGATTGCGATACTATAAGCCAGGTAAAGTCCAAGATCCTCGACGCGTTATATAAGAATACTCCCTTTTCGCTGAGGCCGTCCGTACATGACGTTGATCTAGAGTGGCGGCACGGTCGTGGCGGTCACTTGACCCTCCAAGACGAAGATCTCACGACCAAGTGCTGCGGCGAGTGGAAGAAGATAAATACATTGGCACATTACGGTGTCAAAGAGTCGGCGGTAATGTCGCTAATCCCTCGGCAGAACGATAGTTTCTTAGTCGCGTGCAAACCACCCTGCCAAAATTGTAAGCCCTCGCACTATCATCCACAACAGCAGCCGTCGAATCATCCGCATCATCCACCGTCGCATCATCATCTACATCGACATTCGAATCATTGTTCGTCCACGCATCTTCCATCCACACCCAATCACGGGTTGATCAGTCCCGTGATGTACAATCATCCCGTGAGCGGCCTATATTTTGACTCTCAGCACTCACCACCCATCATAACGGCGAACGGTGACGTTGAGAGCGGCCATGGCGGTAATCAGCGGCTGTATCATCTGGTCAGGCCTATCGAGGACGTGCATTTTCCTCCCGGGTTAGGTTTCAACAGTAGCAGCAAGCATCACCATCCCGAGAGAACGCACAAGGCGATTCCGGAGATATTTCTTACGCGATTGCTCTCGACCAAGGGCACTGTACAAAAGTTTGTCGATGATTTTCTAAATACTATACTGACCGCCAACGAGGCTCTGCCAAGCGCGGTCAAATGGTTATTCGATCTTCTCGATGAGGCGGCCAAGCAGCACGGCATTATCGATCCAGAAGTGCCGCACGCGTGGAAGTCGAACAGCCTGCCGCTTCGATTCTGGGTAAATTTCATTAAGAATCCGGACTTTATGTTCGACATCAACAAGTCCACGACAGTGGACTCGAGTCTCTCCGTGATCGCGCAAACATTCATGGACTCGTGCTCGATGACGGAACACAGACTGGGCAAGGACTCGCCGTCTAACAAGCTGCTCTTCGCCAAGGACATACCACACTATCGCGAGAAAGTGGGTCGATTTTACACGGATGTGCAGAGACTGCCGCAGATCACCGACCAAGAGATGTCTAGTGCCATGCAGCAATTGAGCGCGTCTCACGCCAATGAGTTCGATGTGATCGCGGCGCTGAAAGAGCTCTACATTTATGTCAGCAAGTATTATGAACAAGTAAGTAATTTGATCCGACTTTTGTTCTCTCGTTAATTTCGACATTCAGAGGCTAGCGACAAAATTCGCTATACTATTGTGAAATTCTTTTCAGATCCTAGAGGCCTTGGAGACAGATACGGGCTGTCGCAAATTACACCTAGCTCATAGACTAGAAAATGTAGCGTACACGCTCGAGGGAGAAGAGACCAGTGCCTGCTGACATACCCTCCTCACTTCCATCCCAGGACCCGTCAACCTCTCCAGAAACACTGACTAGTGCCTCCACTTCATGCATCAGATACACCTCGTTACATATGTACAAATATTACACAAATACAACACACCGTGTGAATAACAATGCCGTAAAAGAGATACACGCGATTTCGTTAGGGCTAGTCAGGCGATAGGTCACGGGATTATAGACACAGTCCTCGTGGTAGTATTTTACCGTCTTTACGTGTTGGCCATACCGAAATACGCTTGTAAACATGTATGGATATTGGTACGGCAATATGTACGCGCCTCTGATCCTTTAATTACGACGCTGGACAGATGCCTATTGTGAATCTCTTTAGAAATCGAATAAGGTAGTATTTATATATTAATCTCTCATCGAATTCGAATCTCAATTTGTAGAATTTGCGAACGATTGTTGTTATCGTAGTGAGAGATAATTTAGTTCTAAGTAATTAAATTATTTTTATCGTCTACTTTATTTTTCATGATGTTGTTACGTTTACAACATCAGTCTCGGCGTTTTTCTCTTGTCGGGACTCTTTTGAGGATCTGAGACGTGGATCGGTGCAAATACTTTTAGGGAAGAAATTTAAAGTGTAAATTTTTCGGTCGATCTGATATCTATACGTGTGTACGCAAATACGGAACACATAAAGTAAAAGTAACATGTCTAATGGTAAGTGAGAGAAAGCCATAGTGTCCATCAGACTGTCTGTACGGGAACAACGTACGGCAGCGAGTAGTCTGTGATCCGAGCACGAGTGGCTATCCAGTACTCTGCGTTGATACCACTTGCTT
>NW_027223324.1:5749542-5861736 GCF_030449975.1 Polyergus mexicanus
AAGCAGTGGTATCAACGCAGAGTACTAATCGTCGTCGCGTATCGAATGCAAATAACAAACTCACCTGCGATGCAGCGGATTGCTATTATTACTAGTAAATAATTAATAATTGTGCTAAAGATAAAATTTCGGCTGTCGTTATCGTGATGCATAATACCGTCGATAGCGAACAATAGCGCGATATCATAATATAATCGTTAATAAAATAATATTAATATTTATATAATAATAATATAATAACAATGATAATCTAAGTAGCTAGTAATAACGCTATAATAACGCTATATTAATATATATGATAACAAGAAGTAAAACAATTCAGGCGGGACGCTTTGCGTGTGCCACGCTACAGAAATGCATACGATAAGATATCGATCTCGTCGCTCGAAAATTTCTTCGACATCGCGCGCTTGGGCGATACGAAGAGACGTGATACAATGTTATTTGGAAATTTCATCGACGGTATATATGCCTGGGAGCGTCACCGATACAACGATTAATAATAATTAATTTGTGTAACGGTTTCACATAAGTGTATTCTCCTAATTAACAGTGGTATCAACGCAGAGTACTAGATTAAGTGTCAACGTCCGCGAAGACGAATTCCAAAGCTGGGCGCAGCCCGTCTGTTCAAGAAGGCACACCCCACGAGAAATCTCCACAAACTTCTATCTATCAGCGACAATAAACTTTCAACAAGCGTATGCGCAAATAATATATAAATAGCGTGTATTAACTATTAAACAGCCTGGATGCAGCAGCAAACGCGTTACCACGGTGTAACAACGATGGCAGTGACACTTGTCGCTCGTCTTAAAACTAGAAAAGTGGAAAAAGGAGCGTGACTAGGATTTGCTAAGAATTTTCCGAGGCTTTTTTGTACCCTCGCATCGAATAACACATACATGTACACACATACACATACACACACAACGAGATGTATTTTGTGTTGGTTTTAAGTACCCGATGACAAACCGTATCAAAAGGTACACATAGGAGATTTCTTCTTATTACACAACACACGATAACGCTATACGAAGTTAGAATTCGATTTTAAATGCGTGAAAAAAATCTGCCTTTAAAAAATAACGCAGTAAAGACACACCCCCTATACACCTATTTAGCTACTGTTGGACCTTGCCAATCTTGTTGACAATCCTCTCTCTAGTTCTCTTTCAACTTTTGCAATGCACACACACAATTATCGCACGTCAGATCTATAACGATTGCGAAAATTATTTTTCAAACAACCCGATAGTCCAAAATATATCTCGAGAGATAAAAAAAAAAACAAAAAAAACATGCGCGTAAATATTTTTAGACATCTTCCGGATTGTTTTTTTTATGTTGGTTGATTGTAAAGATATCGCTTGCCTTTAAATATTCAAACGTTCAACTTTCTCACGCAATCTAATACAGGCAACACGGTGTCTTAGCACGATGAATCGTGCAATGGAATTTTTAGATTTTTATAACATATACTTTTTTATAGCGGAAGAAAAGTTTTGTACGTAAAAAGATTTCTATCGTTCCGAACGATGCTACATGCCACATGACACATTATCGAATGTAATAAAATTATATTCGATTTATCCGGATAAGAGACTAATCTATCAAATGTCAATTACTTATTCGATATAGGTACTGAACTAGGGAGATCCGCGCCATGAAAAATAAATATTTTAACAGCTACCTATGCTATCTATTTAACAGAGGTAGTAGTAACATAGTTGACACTCTCATAGTTGTGACCGTTTTGCATTTCGTTATGATGAAAAGTGTCACCGAATATCTCGCAAATAGTTATGACATTTATATCACATTAATCTCGATAATTTACGTATCTATCCAATTATTTTCGTACAAGGATGAGAAGAGATCTGCGTAAAAATAGTGCGTAGTTCTTGGAATTTCAGATGTATTCTATTTTCATAAGATGTAATATCGATACGAGAGAGGAACGTATAGCTATATGTAGCTTATCTGAATTCAGGAAACATCATCATACCCCGACGATGGCAGTTTAATCGAACAATTACTTATTAATTTAACTAGCCTTCGATCCACGTAAAGGGATTAACTCTCCTCCAGAAAAGAATGCTTACATTCTTACAAGCATTCTATTTCGGTAGGCAATTTATTCTGGTTTTGTGGAAACAATAAACAGGTTCATAAATCAACGGAAGCACGACATACCTTTCGCGGACCTACACGCGTGACATTCTTATTCACGGCCTTCCTCCTCTCCCCTCTCAAGAAATGCGCATAACGGTACGTATCGTGACGTACTTGCACCATCGCTATTTCCTTAATCTTTATCCTGGTAACTGAGGTCCGGATATTTTCATTTCTCGTTATAGCAGTTACGATTTATCCAAAAACTCTCAACCATAGTAATTAATAATCTTCA
This sequence comes from Polyergus mexicanus, assembly GCF_030449975.1. NCBI lineage: Eukaryota > Metazoa > Arthropoda > Insecta > Hymenoptera > Formicidae > Polyergus > Polyergus mexicanus. The sequence continues at coordinate 5,751,953 of NW_027223324.1, forward strand.
ATTTTTTAAAGTTGTGTGGAGAATTATTACAACTGCTATATAACATTTGACTACTGCTTTAAGGAAAAAAGTTGCCCAGATAAGAACTAAATCTTTCGGGTATCTCATTGCCCTTCAACAAATTTTAAGAGAATTATTGCGTCGAGAATCCACCGATGATCGTCAGGCGATCGTGTTATTGTCCAGTTCAGCAAACTCACGCGTCACCTTGCAAACGTAGTAGAGACGCTCGTAGAGGTCCGCGGTGCAGCCGAGGTCACGCAGGTCGTTTAACCAATAGGAGGATGCGCGACGGCCGGTGTCGATGTAAGTGATCAGGTAGCCCCTACCTGCGGTCTCCTGCGACACCACCATCTTCGTGTGATCCACGAAGAAGTTTACTTGCAGGAGAGGTACCGTTAGCTCCATCACGATGGCCTTGTCTGTACGCAGCCATCGTCTCATTCGCGGCACGCAAGCATTTTTCGACTGTCTCGGCGGCGTTCGATATTTTTTCAGCTCACCACCTAGACGGCACACATTAGCGAGCGCGGTTACGTTAATATTTTGCTCATTAAGCCTTAGGCCGCGCCGCTATGATGGCCCAAGTAGTTTACGTCACGTTCCTATTGTGTTGTTTTTGCACTTTCGGGAAGTAAAATACTCGAGCCATGATCGAACTTGGCGGAAAAAGATGAGTCAGATTAAAAAAAAAAAATTTAAGCTCCATACTCTTCTGTGTAATAAATTACACGGAATGAATGTTGGAAGAATTGATCGAGCTCACCTTCTGTCAAGAAATCATCCATGTATTCGGTAAAATGACGGAGTAACTCGAGCTTCTTTTGCAATGGCACCGGTACGTCTCTTTCTCGGTGATATCGCGTCATCTCATCGTCGGTCGTCATGTATTCCACTCTTCTGCAATACAATTTATGCAAAGAATTTACGGAATACACAATCATAATTTTATATCGATTAAAATTGCATGATTTGATACATCGTTCTCAATTTCTCTTTGAAATGCTCACCTTCTATCGTGAGTGTAACTGATCTTCGTGTTGTCGTTGAAGAGAACGCCGACCGACCTGTCGGAGAGCTGGAAGCCCAGCCCGTACTTGTTTGAATAATCGATCCACTTGGTGACAAAAAGCGGCACGATGTCCTCCACGATCGGCGGATTGCACGCGTTGTTTCGTTTCATCTCTGTTACGCATATCTCTAGAGCGCGATGCATCTGCACACTTTGGGCAACGAGGCCAGTCTTCTTGTGATCCGGGCACAATACGCTGCTGAGTCGCTGTCGGAATCGCGGCAGCTTGGGTAATTTTCTGACCAGCCAGCTCGAGACCTTGGACTCTTTCTGCAGACTCTTCTGCGAACGATTCAGCATATTCAACTGCGGCTGCTGTTGCGCTTGAATCGGCTGCTGCAGCTGCTGATAACGCAGCGACGCCGCGTCGGGATGAACGACACTCTGCTGCCACATCTGAAATTTCGTGTTTCGGAAATACTTGCCAGCCAGACCTGAAGATGATAACTTCCAGGCGAGTCATTCCGGGGTCCCTCACCTGCAACTTGCTGGCTTCCTGCTGATTCCTGGCGACCGTGGAGACCGAGGATGGTGACGAGGGCGGCTCGATGATCGACGGCGGTGGCATCTGGTAACAGCAAGTGTGCGGCAACGACGTCGGCACGTATTCCTTCGTGAGATAGGCATGCTCCTTCACTCTTTCCAGACTCGGCCGTAATTCGGGATTGGATTGCAGCAGCCATCTAATTAGGTCCTGGCCGCTCCTGCTCGCGATACTGTCGTCCACTTCGCGGTAATGATTATTGCAGATCCTCGCATATGTTTCCTTGAGCGTGGCCGTGTCGAAGGGCGGTTGGCCCACCAGCAGGGCGTACAATATGCAGCCCAACGCCCAAACATCCGCCTCGTAGCTGTACGCCTGCTTGTACAACACTTCCGGCGCTATGTAGTTTGGCGTACCGCATATCGTCCTGCAAATACAAACGATCGCCTACATGTTACGATGTTTCGTTTGATACTGTATTTAGACGAGCACATCTGTTAGTCCGTAACAATCGTTGGGGCGCCGAAAAGAGAGAGGGAGAGAGAGGATCTCAATGTTTCTTTCGTATGTTTTCATCGACAAAAAATAATTAAGACACCAGTATAGTAATAACAAGAAAAGGGACTTCGATAGATATCGCATTATTTTTATCTTCTTCCATTCTTGCACTTGTAACTTTTTTTGTAAATTTTACTTATTGTATAAAATTTATATTTATAAATTATATAAAAAAAATTTTAAAAACATGTTTGATCTTGATTGTATCGTAAACCAAATAAACTGGGCCTTACACTCGTCTACGTTGGCCGTCAGGCCTGGTCGCCAAACCGAAGTCGCCGATCTTGACGATCATCCGATCCGACAGGAACATGTTGCCCGGCTTCAGATCCCGGTGAACGACTTTCTGCGAGTGGATGTACGCGACGCCAGTCACCATTTGCTTCATGTAATAACGCGCTTCCGGTTCCGTGACTTTGCCACGGTACTTCAGCACGTGCATCAAGCTCTGGCGAAAAAGAAGAAGAAAGAGAATAGATATTTTTACACCCTTGACATTTATGTCGCTTCAAGCATTAGTGACGTGCAGAAAGTCTAAACGACGCGATAAAGCGTAGCTAAGGAATTAGAAGAGCTGATTTTTTTTATTTGTATTTTAATTTTATATACTTTTTCTCTGTCTACGATAGCTATAATCTTTGCGAATGTTGCAACGAATCGTCGTAAACGTAACATTATGAAGCCTGTATAGCGAAACTTCCACGAAAGAAACTTTATACTACCGTATAAAATCCGTCTATGTAAGACGAGAGCAAATAATCGAAAGAAAGCGTTTCCTGACAGGAAGATGCTGTAATCCTGAATACGCGGAATGCACGTGTACCGTCCCTTCGAGGGGATCGGCTCGCTTTATTTTCTTTGCAAGATACGATTGCTGTTTCATTTTCGAGGAATCTTATCTTATCCGCGATACGATAAATATATACCTCGGCAAAAAAAGATGCGTTTTCCGCCGTCTCTCGTTTCTCATAAATTGGGTTTCAAAAAAATTTCGAAATAAAATAATTTAATAAAATTATTTACGCGACGAGGAGAAGCTTTAAAAGTTCTTCCCGTAAACAGTTTTTATATGATATAAGACGTGGATCTTTTACTACTAAAGTCATGGTTCTCGTCAGCTTTCAATCTTTTTCTTATCGTACATTATTTCACCTTCTTCGCTACAAGCACACTTTACGTTTACGTTTTTAAAGAATTTTTCACAGGATGGAGACTTTTTATCGTGACTTGAACCGTCAATCAAGCGATCTTCTCGCGAGGAACGGACGGAAATAGAAGTCGCGAAGACGATCGAGCGGGAGAGCGAGGATAATCAAGCGATTAGTTGATGCTTCGTCGCATCCTAACGGTACAAACAGGTCGGCAGATCAGTCATGAAGAGTGCAAGTGCCGCTCTCTTTCCGGCGCGACATGGTGAAAATACGCGGCCGTTACTGATCGCGGTCGTTTGCAGACGGGCTCCTATAATTGTTTCTCGGTTACGGCGTGCATAATGATTCTGACACAACGATTCAAGTCATTGCAGGTGTTGCATGTCGTGAGAAATAAATTGGACTTTAAAAGCGAGAAATGACGGAAAAGGATGTTCAAAAATCGCGCAACTATACATAATACATGATAAAAATAAAATAAGAAGATAACGTTATTTATTATCGCTTCAAGTATATCTGTCGACGGTTTAGATAATTTACAAAGCAACGGCCACGAGTATCGACGAGTTCCTACCAGCACCAAGATATTATATCATAAAAGTAGAAGTTGCGAAATTTTTTTTCACGAATGCGCGGTAAGAAGTAATAAATATTAACAAGATAAGTAAGAGATGTATATTGTATATATATACTTTTCGTGGGCAGGCTTCTAGAAGCATGTATACGTTGAGATTGTCCTCGAAGTAGTGATGCATCTGAACGACGTTCACGTGATTCAGCTCTTTGTGGATCATGATCTCACGTGCGATCTACGAACAAAATAAATACGTTATTCAGCGAAATGTAAATATAGAGACAGACGCGCTTTTCTAACAAGTACCCACCTTTTGCATGTGAATCTTCTGCATCCGATTCTTCGGAATAATTTTGCACGCGTATTGATTTCCGTTACTGACGTCAGTCATTAGGTAGACTCTCGCAAAGCCACCCTGAAAAGTGAGAAATGAACCGTTACTAATGACAGGAATCTGGCTATAGAGATAATCGCAATAAAGATTCGCATGAAAATTTCGTTGTAAGCGAGATAACATGATTTTCAAAATCTCTTGTAACAAACGTGATCCATCTCCGAATGACGATATAAAGCTCGAGTCCCCTCCTTCCAAGTCCTAGAAATCTCAAACTAGATCCTAAGAATTTCTCTTCGATCATCCATCAATGACCACAGTGAAAGGTTTTCTCCGCGACCGCATTCGGTCTCTGAAATTTTTGTTTATCGCTTCGCAGTCCGAGAAAGAAAGGGGAAGAAAGTGAAATAAATTTCTTTTTATGGAATGCCATTCTTTGCGCAGTTTTTAATAATTATGAGATATAAATAGTAAATATGTCGTAAAGAAAAAACAAAAAACCTATATATAGTCTGCTAAAAATAACATTTTCAATTTTGTGAGCGGTTTAAATAAGGAATGTCGTTATAAATTAGGGTGCATTCACCTTCCCGATCTTGACGACAGATTAAAAAATCGCTCACGTAAAATCAAAATAAATAAAATCGACATCGTTTTCTGGAAAAGCTCATCCACTGAACGGATGACGACAATTATCTCGCAATCGCAAACGCACACGCATAATTTCTACACAACAAAAAAAGCATGTTCAATGGGCCATCTGCCAGACCTCGTCCAAAAATATCTCGACGTCGTTACAAAAACGCGAAACCTGTCGCGACAATAACGTGTCACGTAATTATAAATATATATATATATATTATCTCTTCCCCATGATTCGTGAATATTACCAGGGTGTCTACTTAAATCCTGTAAATAATTTCCCTTTCCAGTTATCTTTTTTATTTTTGTTCAAAATTCCAAATAAAGAGAATATTTTAAACATCTTTTGACGCAATATCCTAAAATAAGTTTTTTATTGTACGCGTTTTCCAATGCTTTTTATTCATAAGAGAAAAAAAACACACACGAAGCCACTTAAGTCTGAAATGCTAGATTTATAAATGTATTGAAAATAAAACTGAATAGCTTTCGTTAAGAAAATTTTTTAGCTTGCATAACATTTTTATTTTTTATCACTAAAAATTAAAATAAAGAATATATATTGCATATTTAATATTTTGTTAAGACATTAAATATACAATATAAACAGAAATAGATATATATTTATAATATATTTTAAACACATAATTAACAATATGGCTTATTGGCGAATTGTCTACTGCTTTATAATACAGGAGCAAAATTATCAAAGAATTTTGTTTTTACATTCTCCGAGTCCCAACAAAATTGTCTGAGAATTGACTTTTGCAGATATAAAAAGATTCCCTAAGAATTCCAGGCTTTCAGGAAATAAACACCCTGATCATACGCAATTTTTTGCATCCAGATAACACTTGGGGGAAAAATTAAATAAATCGAACTAAAATGCGAAGTGTTAAATGTCGTGAGATATTCCGTTTGACAAGCGTCAATACTTCTTATCCCTTGTTTCTTCATCCTCGCGATAATCTGAACTTTAATACCGGGTGTGCAACGAGAGACCATACCGTGTGTTCAACCAGAATACGGTTATATGGTGAAGAGTTTCGTTTATTTTTAAATACCGCTGGCGATGACTAAAAATACATTCCTGCGCGCGTGCACGCGCTTTGTGTACACGCGCGTGGTTAAATGGACTGTTGACAAAAACCTCCCCGAGCCTTGTCCCCGTTTCGCGTTCGCTCTCCTCATCCCAACCGGATTGTACATATGGATTTTCGTTGTAATCAACGTGAAATGGAGAATCATTTGCATTCTTTTCTCTATGTAATCGAGGTATAATCTTTTCTTCTTCTTACAATACTCTCGCAAACGAACGCGTCGAGCTGGCCGAGCGTCTCTCTTCCATTCCGTCAGAGAGATACACGAGCGGCCGACCCGAGTAATCATCTTCTTTGGCTTTCGTGAAGTTAAATATTCATGACGCGCTCGCGGATCATGAATTACAAATAATTAATCGAGAGCCGCGAGCTCGGAAGATAATGATTAATATGCGAACGTCATTTTCCCGATACACCGCGTCGAGGGAACTGACGTTCGCTTCGCGTGAGCGGAGAAGAACGGCGATCCGTTAACTTGGCTTGATTTCCCCGGCGGTCAGCTCGCCAAGAGCCGCGTCCGTTTAGTCCGAGTCTCATTGGCCGTCCCGGGGTCGTCGAAACAGGTCCTCGGGCCGCTCCTCGACGCCGCTGTTTCTGCACGCGCGGCGGAGAAAACGAGCGAGTCGAACCGCGCCGTGCCTTGCCGTGCCGACCGGTTTTCGCACGGCATGCACAATGCGTCATCGATTCGATCCCAGAGAAATAATCCCATTCACGCGCCATTCACTTCTCGCAATCGGACATAATGGCGTGCGCAATTTTAAACGAGACTTCGTGCCGTCTGTCGCGGAATTTCCCGTCCGAGCGAGAGGACGAAGCGGACAATAAGAGCTTCCTCTGCCACTGATGCTCGTCCTCGTCCAGTGACTCTCGCTTCGTTCACGCGCGAGATTTCATTTCTCTCCTGCAAGAAAAGTCCATAGAAGAATTGAGCGGGCTTTCTTTGCTAATTAAGCAAGAGGAGGAATGAATTTAAAATCAACGTTAAATTTAAAAGAACCTTTATACACGATATATACTAGTCGCACGTGTCTGTTCGTGTTGTCTAAATTTCGGAAACCGCATCGTGTTCCCACTCCTTTTTCCGGTGCTCTTAACGAGGCCCTGACCTTTCATTAATCTCTTTCCGGCTTATCAATTGTGGCAGCGGGAGTGACGGCAGTCTTGTTCAGCCATCGATCGATTCGTTTCACTCTCCGCGCTGGGAATATACCTGGCGCGTTACAGTCGCGCTCGGTAACACGATTGTTATCGTCGCAAAGAGACGTCACTAGACCGTGAAAGTCCGGGATGCGTCGTTTTGCGCCGCGACAGCATCAACGGTAGACTGGAAAAGAGATTTTGTGTTTTTTGGATTAAGAGAAGAATATTCTAATTATTATGCGTGACTATAATAAATCTCCCCTAATTCGAGTTAAAACAGGCCCAAGCAGAACAGAAGATCACCATAAAAATCGTCATAATGACTATCAAAAGTCATTTCGATGTCATCTTGATATTATTGTGATTTTCTGTTCTGGTTGCGAGGGAAGGGGGGGGGAGGGGAGGCAGAGGTGTCTGTCTAAAGCTTGTAAAAAAATTCCTTGATTTTTCAGATAATTTATTCAAAATTCCAGGCAAAATTAGAGAATTTTTAGACGGAACTATTTAAAACAAGTTCTTTTTTGTGCGCGTTTTATAATGCTTGTCATTCATACAAAGGAAAAAATAAATCACTTAAATTTTAAATAATAAGTTTAAAAATGTATTGAAAAGAACTGAATGACTTTTGTAAGATAAACATTTTTCATTTGCATAATATTTTCATTTTCCATCATTAATTGTAAGAATTAGAATAAAAAATGTCTACTCAGTATTTTTTGCTATGACAATGAACGTATAATCATAGAGAGATACATATATATATATATATATATATATATATATATATATATATATATATATATATTTATTAATATATTTGAAACACATAATTCACGATCATTGGCCAATCAGATTGTCGATGCTTTCAATATAAGAACAAAATTATCAAAGAGAGAATTTTTGAAAAAAATTAAGAATTATAGAATTACATAAGAATTTCCTGATTTTTCAAGGTAAAAACGAAATCCCTGAGAATTCCAGAGGTTTCCAGGGAAGAGATACCCTACAAAATTATGACATTAATAAAAGTTACGTTGCATTCTTATCCTACAAGATAAAATAGGGTGCCAATCCGAGGACACTTGGCCTTCGTTACACATTTTACGAAATTAGGCTACTAAAAACAAGCTTGTTTTAACTTATAGTAATAAGATAATCAAAGGTAAAAGAAAATGCTAAAAGCGTATCGATCAAACAAAATTCAACCCTTCATAATGACACTTGAGGAATTAAATCGTTTCTAAAAGCCTACAAACGGAATAACCAAAAGTAGAAAGATACATTGTCCGATTCTTATATTCGGGCAATAAATATTTAAATATAAATATTTAAATATGTGTATATCTCTTTATACATATATACACACTAGTAGGTTATCGATTATCGATTAAACTTTTAAGCTTGGGAAATGCAAGTTGGATAAAGAACGAGAAGAACATTTTACCATTTACCGCGGGAAATACTCGCGCATAGAAAAATACTGAGAAAACTGGGGGTAGAAAAAATACGTTCGTTCTGCTCGACCTGCGAAACCCTGATGCTTTGTGCGAGGATGCTTATTGTGCCGGACGTAGGTAGGTAGAAAAATTTTCGAGGCACACGTGCGAACGATGGGGGGATTTGTGTATTCTATATAAATCCTTTCATTAAATTGAAAATCCCGAGAAAACTCGCCAAGGTTACCCGTGTCGACCGTAATAAATTTCAAAAGCCAAAGGTCGGGAGGGTCGAAGTGAGATCGGTGAGATAGATCTGGCTCATCCGTAAAGTTTCATCGTCTTTCTTTCTATTCGCAATTGAATTTGCTTGAATTTCATCCGCTGGACGAAATTCAAGAAATTTGAATCTTTGAACGATCTGCGTATCGTGTAAAACGAGATCATAAAAATAGCAAAATAAAACGCGCCGATAACGTATCGTAATACGCTGGTCATGTGCTTCTCGCACGCGCGATTGCCATATCTGACAGTTGCGTAAAAAATTTAGCGACAGTTTATATATAAATCGTCTCGATATAAAATTGATTTAGTTCTCCCGAGTATAGCGAGAAAAAAATTCGAACGCCTGCAATTTTACAATATACTAATCTCTGAAAGATTCTGTTATCCACTCTTAAGGAAATCCTAAAGAGACTAAATACCCGTATTCATAGTCCGTCCTTGAGGAATAAGGATTCCTTGTTCCTCGTTCCACGTTTCATAAACTTTCCTTGACCGAACAAGGAATCACATTGGCTCCCTTATCTCAAGGAAGGTCACGAGCTTCCTTGAGGAGTGATGCGACCTTTTTAGCAGACGATACGCAGAATATAACCAAATATAACCTCCAAAAGTTAGTTTCGTTACATTTGTGGTTTTGTGGTTATTTGTTGTCGCGCTCTCAAACTGAAAGTGTATAAAGGAAAAAGGGATAATGGACAATGAATTTTTAAATGATTCTGACGATGGATTTGAAGACGAAAATCCAGAGAATCGGATTCTGTGGCGGATTCCGAAAAGATACATTCGCGATTGGGAAAATTCCGTGGAATTTTTTGAAGATACGAAAAAGTTTTCATATGTATTATATGAAATTAGTTGCAGGCAGCATAAAACGGTGCTGCCTCCAGTCGGTCACTAAAAATCCCTAAAATATTCCTTCCTTCTGAAAGGGAGACTCGAAGTCCATCTATGAAACAAGGTGGCCTTGCAGATTCAAAGAATCCTTCATGGAGGCTTCCTCCGTCCTTAAAATAAGGAAGGACTATGAATACGGGTATATGAGCCGGACTGTCCTGTTTTACCGGCCCAAAAATTGTATATTTGCTTAATACAAAAGTTTTGCAGTTTGTATGTACAAAATAAGATGGGTTCGCACTGGGAAATGCATGAAAGAATATAAGTGAACGTTCAAAGATGTATTTAGAAGCCTAGTAAAAAACATTTCGGTTTGCAAAATTTGGCATAGCAAAAATCTTTTTTATAAAGCTTCTAAAACTCACTTCTCAAAGTTCACTGATACTCTTTGATAAAATACCGAGTGCGGAGTCCACTTGTCAAGATACGTGCAGATTAGAAATTTTTCATATTAAGTAAATGTTGACGGCAGAAGCCGATAACAAAACAGTAATTTTTTAATTTTTTTTTTCATTTTTCATATGAAATCATAAACCCCGCACTCCGTTATTATATGTATACTTTAATTATGGAAAAGGATTTGTTGATATCTACAATCAACAAAAATATTTTGCATTTTAACTAAATTCGCATTCTGTCGGTAAAACAGACCTTTTAGGATCCCCTTAACAACGATAAGATATCACGATTTGTTACATAGGCGGTCAGATGTTGACATCAATGGAGTATTTCGCAACTGGGGGTCAGACGGGTCTCTTCTGAAGAAAATAATTATTAATAAATGATATGAACGGCTACATTGTCTCCCCAGAAAAAAAATTACGACGCAATGATGCATAAAGTAACGTTGAAATTTGAGAGAAACCTCTGGCGATTTTGTCGAAGTGAGTAATCCACGTCAACAATGACCTTCCAGTTACTATCCCTTACGTCTTTACGAAGGGAATTTAGCGCTTTACTTATTATAATACATTGCGCAATTAAGTGTAACAGATGCAGCGTGATATAAATAAAAAGTAGCGACCATGCAAGATTGATTTTCGATAGGTATATATTTTTATAGACGAAGGATAAGAGCTCGTATGACAATGCGTACGTATATCTCTCTGATATTTTTATCATTTACGAAGACTACTAAATATTTTACAAGATATTTAATTTTTTATATCAAAATATGTCAAATTAAAATATAAAATAACTCAAAAAGTACTTAATGAAAAAATACTTTATTACAGTGTTTTGGAAAGCTCTCGAGATAAATTATAAGAATACGCAATAAAAAAATTGGGGGTTCCATTTAAGAAATTAAAGGTGTCCTTGACTTGACCTTAACGATGCCATCCAAGGTCAAACCAATGACACCATCTTACGTTCCCCTCAAAACTATACAATTTTTGTTGAAAACGTTTTTCTTTAAAATCCTTAGTTTTTGTAAAAACTAAGGGGTGTACTGGTGGTCTAGGACATCCTGTATATGCGATAAAACTATTTAATGCTTATACAGCGAGTGCAGAAGGATTTAATACGATCCATTTATTTTCAATGGAAATTGCTTTAAATCCCAGATTTTATTCACGTCGGATAATCGTGCGTTATATGTTACCTTGTACCGGCGAACGATCTCGCGAAGGTCTGAAAAAAAGAGACGCGATCCGGAAAGACCAGGATGAAGAGAGAGAGAGAGAGAGAGACTCATCCGTTCAGCTCATCCTTACGGTGGTGCACCAGACACGCAACACCGCGAGCCAATCAGTGAAAGCCGGGCGAGATGTCATTGACTCGCGTGTATGTGCATGAAGGGCGAGCGCTGCGTGCCTATTAGGGACACGCGTGTGATATGCGTGCTTGAGAAAGCTAAACGCATAGACAAGCGATGGAATTATAGTATGCACTCGTAAGTTTTGTCACGACGTTTCCGTCGCCGTTTCGCGCGCTCTTCAAGGTTCGAGGAATTCGCGAAGAGCGAGTGAAAAAATCCCCAGTCTCTATATATTTCTCACAATCCAACAAAGCATTTTTTATCGAGTAATTGTCGTTGCAAAAAATCAAAACATGCATCTATCAAACTTGTCAAACCAGGGACACTCTCTTTTGACCGAAAAGATTCTTTTGCGCAAAATTTTTTTTATAAAAACTTTTATAAAAAATATCGAAGGACAGAGAGGTCCAGGGAGTTGATAAGTACCTAACCGTCGAGGAAATATTTTAGCACATACGATATAATATGTCCGTCGCTATCGGCGCGTTTAACATTGTTTGCGAGGAGACGAAGAAACGAGAGACAAATGGCGAATAAACTTGCATGACGAAGAGAGAAAAGAGATATTCCTAGCACGAGTAGAACGGCGTAGATAAGTTGCCTTAAGCAACTCTTTCTCTGTAAAGTGCACGAGGGGGAGGCCGGTAACCGGTCGTATAATCCAGATAACAATATTGTACAATAAAGAGCATTTGCACCTTCATTCGAAAGAAATTGCATACAATGTCTCATGTGTATCTATTCCACCCCTTCAACATTGACAGATAGTATCATTTGATTATGTCTCTATTTATAATTTATCGCGTAAATAACATATGTGTGTATCAAATTCCTCATTAATTGTACAATAATAAAAAATAAAATCTAAAAATTTGCAAAAATTAGAGCGTGTACAGACATTTCTCAAAAATTTAAAATTTTATTAAAAAAAAATTTAACGATATCTAAAAATTTGCAAAAATTAGAGCGTGTACAGACATTTCTCAAAAATTCAAAATTTTATTTAAAAAAAATTTAACTCGATATCTAAAAATTTGCAAAAATTAGAACGTGTACAGACATTTCTGAAAAAATTCTAAATTTTATAAAAAATGAATCCCTTTCACCGATTTTCACCAAATTTAATACCAATCATCCTTTAATGACATTCTATTTATGTAAAAAAAAAATTTAACTCTATATCTAAAAATTTGCAAAAATTACGGCGTGTACAGACATTTCTCAAAAATTAAAAATTTTATTAAAAAAAATTTAACTCGATATCTAAAAATTTGCAAAAATTAGAGCGTGTACAGACATTTCTCAAAAATTCAAAATTTTATTTAAAAAAAATTTAACTCGATATCTAAAAATTTGCAAAAATTAGAACGTGTACAGACATTTCTGAAAAAATTCTAAATTTTATAAAAAATGAATCCCTTTCACCGATTTTCACCAAATTTAATACCAATCATCCTTTAATGACATTCTATTTATGTAAAAAAAAAATTTAACTCTATATCTAAAAATTTGCAAAAATTAGAACGTGTACAGACATTTCTCATAAATTCAAAATTTTATTAAAAAAAAATTTAACTCGATATCTAAAAATTTGCAAAAATTAGAGCGTGTACAGACATTTCTCAAAAATTCAAAATTTTATTAAAAAAAAATTTAACTCGATATCTAAAAATTGGCAAAAATTAGAACGTGTACAGACATTTCTCATAAATTCGAAATTTTATTAAAAAAAAATTTAACTCGATATTTAAAAATTTGCAAAAATTAAAGCGTGTACAGACATTTCTCAAAAATTCAAAATTTTATAAAAAATGAACTCTCACCGATTCTCATCAAATTCAATATCACTCATCCTTTAATGATACTCTAATTCATGGCATAAGAAACTGAAAAAAAAATTTTCTCACGGAAACAAAGCTTCCTCTATAAGGAAGTAAAATAAATATTGGTCAGAAAGGACTATATATCGTTTGCGAAGTTTTCTTCGGAGTTACCCGCATGCTCCTTGCGATCGCACAACTACATAGCTGGGCCCTAAAGTGCAAATGTAGAAACCGGCAACCGGTTGCGAATAATAAATTGAGATAGCGTCGAAGAGAGCGGGAGCTTCGGAATAAGGAAATATGAGAGAGGTGAGTTTTGATAAAGTATCGGCGCGCACAGCATATAACGGGGAAAGCCCGATTTCTAACATAAGATACGGCGCGCGCGGGGTAACGCCCTTGCGACCGGGTGCGAATAATCGGGATGACGAAACGACGACCGGTTTTCTCGAGAGCAGGAGGATACAAACGCAAATCTGAGACTGCATCCTCGGAAATTATCTCTGCCAGCGGCGATGGAGCCTACCAGCATCGGTGGAGAGATCACGGTGGAGATTGGGCGGACGTGAAATATTTCTACATCTTCCGCATCAACGATAACAATACATACTCGTACTTTCCAAGCTACAATTTAACATCACCGAGTGACATCTGATGTGAGTCGCGGACACGCGAAATACACTCGAATCGCTCAACGGTAACGACCGGTCCCCGGTTGAGTAACGATTCTGCGATCATGTCCCGATGACATTCTCCGAAATGACGTTTCGACGTAGCATACAAGATGTAGCCTGGATCGATCGATCGTCGCGGAACATTATTTCCTGTATCGGTGGCTGATGAATGGTAAGCGTTTGATTTACAACGCAAGATCGCATCTATCGAAGCGATCCTTCGACAGCGAGAAACGCGTCGTCGACGTCAGGCCTGAAAGAACCTTTCTGTTTGAGACGGAAATTTCTCTTTTTGGCGGATCAACGGGAGAAAGATATTTCCTGTATGAACGACCGGGTCGATCCGCATCGGTGCGCTCGCCGATAAGCTTTGGCATTTTCCGCGATCGCGTAAAACCAAGTATCGCGAGGATCGAGAAATCGTGAGATTAACTGAGATTAGAGAAAGATCGATCCAGTCAACGAGATCGACGTAACGAGACCGCCGCTGGGAGCTCAACCGAGTTCATTCGATCTAATGATAATGGGATTACTTCGACTTCCTGCTTTGCGACGCGAAGCACGTTATGCACAGGATGCGTATACGAGACAATGTGACACCTTCTCGGTCAAAAGGTCATAAGGGTCAGAAAAAGTATAAAAAATTCATTCGGCTCGCTTCTGTTTTCCTTCGATCCCAAGAACCCTTCTTCCATTGGGAGGAACACACTAAAGTTGATAAGAATAACTGCGGTCGTTTCATGGAAACCATCATTTAGAAACAGGAAACACATCTCCCGTAAGGACAAGTAATACGCTTGTAGTAATAAAATAGACGCTGATGTTTATTATATAACCGGGTCGTAAGGTAAAATAAAACGCCTTACAAATAAAAAATAAATTCAGCTAACGGATAATAAATTTCGATTGCTGATAGAGTTGAAAGATTACGCTCGTGTGAATCTCAGAAAAAGGTTTCTTTGCATCTCGCGATTGCTATCGAGTTTCCACGGGCGAAAGAAATTACATTTTCCCCGATACAGAGAGCACCGAGTCGATTTATCGAAACTACATTGATAACAAATCAATTAACAATTGATTATCAATGCAGTTAATAATAAATCTGACATTATTAATAATATTGTATAAATTTAAAATATTGGGTGATTGCATAAGTTCGTGCCCGATTTAAATATCAACTTCAATAGATTATATTTTAGAAATAACACTTTTATTAATCAATTATATAGTCTCCATTCTTTTCTACAATGATTTTCCAACGATCTATAAGCTTGTCGATTCCATTTTTGAAGAAAGAACTTGGTTTTTCTTGAAAAAAGTTTGTAAGGTGGTTTTCGACAGCTTCCTCGGAATTGAGATTCTTGCCATTTAAACTATTCTGCAAAGACCGGAACAGATAAAAATCTGAAGGCGCAATATCTGGAGAATATGGCGGGTGCTGCAGAATTTCCCATTGCAACTCCTGCAGTTTTCGCAGCGTCTGTTGAGCGACGTGTGGCGTAGCATTGTCGTGGTTGAAGATGCGGCACCCACGTATCAAGCTTGGAAATGTATCCAAGCTTTTTTAAATGACGAAAAGCGGTTGAATTATCAATGTTCAGCCTCTCAGCAATATCCTCAGTTGTAATCCTTGGGTTTCTTTCCACTAAGGCATGCACAATGTCATCATCAATGCCAGAAGGCCGTCCAGAGCGGGGTTGATCCTCCATGTTGAAATCACCATTTCGAAATCTGCCAAATCACTTTTTGACTGTTCGGAGAGCAGGAGCGCGATCCAAATAAACACTTTGAATATTTTTTTGTGCAATCCCAACACTCACGCCTTTCCAAAATTCATATAGCATTACATGCCGCAAATGCACCTTTTCGTTCTCCATTTTTAATGATTTCTCTTATGCACAAATGGACTTATCTGAACAATATCTGACGCTAAATTGACATAAGACAACGTCATCTATTCGGTGTAAGCAACAATTACCACACGAAAACAATAGAACTCCGCCATGCAGTAACTTAATGCCATCTATGAAAATCGGGCACGAACTTATGCAATATAAATTCATCCAATATAAATAAAATTAATTTATAAAAATATAAATTTAAAATATAAATCAAATTAATTTATAAAAATGTTAATTATAAATAAATCTGACATTTAATATATTCTAAAAGAATATGTAACAGCTGTTGCGCTATTGCTGGATTACAAAGTCTCATTAATTGCAGATGCATTAAATGAACATATCCCGTTCCCCGTATCTAACTAGTAATTTATAAATACTACAATTATCCGCGACAATCGCCAACAATCGCTAATGTCCGCATTAAGTAGGGTGCAATTAGAATTATTAGCGAGTTTGAGATAAAATTTTGCATTGTTGTCGGCGATATGAAACTGACGTCCCATAAATCAGTGCGTACTTCCAGATCCAGGAGAGGCGCTTAATCATCATCATCATCATCATCATCATCATTTCATTAATTATCCCCGCTAACTAAAACGAAGGGACTCCCCGCGATTAGAAAAGTCGACCTTGAGAAAGTCGTTGGTCTTAGCCTACCCTCGATGTATTATGCATGATGCAGAGTCATCGACTTGACCGGGCGCATCTCTGCTTCGGAAGAGGAGGAATTCGTTATCGTCGATATATAAAGCCGGCGACTTTAAATATAAATACCTCATTCTTCATCCCATCCACGTATACGAACTGTATTACTCGCGTTATATATACGAGTTTAAAAAAAAAAAAAACACGCTGTTACATTCCGTACAAGAATTCCACGGTTTCGTCACAACGTGTCGCAGAGAAAGAAAAAGAGAGAGAGAGAGAGAGAGAGAGAGAGAGAGAGAGAGAGAGAGAGAGAGAGAAAGAAGTCGTCGCCTTTGAAAAAAATTTTACAATGGGGGGAATACCGCACGCGAAAAAGAAGGTACGCACCTTTTTGTCGGAAGTCTCGACGGGCACGTTTTATCCCGGCAAACACGAGACGCGTCCGTGAAAAAGAGGCGAGATAATTCTCGTGAAAAGTATGCGTCTAATCCGGGAGTTTCAGATAAAACGAGCGCGGTTCTAGAATCTCACTGCCGGATTATCTTCGTCTTTCGCCGAAGACGCCGGAACTTGTCAGAGTTCTCGGTACGCGAAATGGAACGTCATGTGACTCAACGCCTGTGTTTCGCTTCCACCAATGCTTAGAAGCTGAGAACTGCGTGCCCATAGTTCCTTAATAATAATAATAAAATAAAAAAATCCGCGCGCTCGTGGTTGAATCCCGTTGTAATTTTCCTCCTTCCGTGGCCGATTTGATCGCCAGATATCGCGACTCATCTCACATTACTCGGCATGCATTATTTACTTCAGGAAGTAGTCGCACCCCGTATCCAAGCTGACTGTGAAAATTAAGTCGCTCGTGCAAATTCCTGTACGCGCGATCACGCGGTGCTGACGGCGATTTCAATCACATGGATATTCGTATAATGATGATTTATATCGTTAGGGCGCGTTTTGTCTGTAATAGAAAATTAGAATAAAATACGAGAGAGAAGCGAGAGAAAATAATAAGTTATAAATATTTTCCAATATATACAATTGCATTTGCGATCTTGCATCATCAATCGATGACACGCCAATTGGCTTCTCTTTTCATCGACTTTACACACTTGTCTTTCCACTGTGTGGGTGGCGATCAGTTGGCGAAGCAATATGGATTATCCGGCGCGGTCAATCACGCTTACCGATTTACGGCCGGCCGACAGGTTTTAAAGAACGTCGTAAATCGCAGGACGCGCGCCAACAGCGTGGACCAACATACGGAATGGTATCAAATGCGGTCAAGACGGAAGGTCAACAGCTTTAAGCGAGTTGTAACCCTCGGTTTCTCACGTCGCTGTGGGATGCCATTCCACGCCGCGAAAAACGGGACCTCGACAACGCGATCGACTTGTAACGCGAGTCTGCGACAGGTGCATTTATGTATTTTGCCGGATCGAACGGTATAAATTTATAAATACGTATCTACTTTTAAAATCCCTATACTCTCGCTAACCGTAAGCAGTAAATAACTTAATCCAATGAAATTTACACTACCTTTCCTAGAAACTGCCCCTTGTAGTAAGCGTTTCCCTGTACGGGATCGACTACGTAATCGCTCTCCTGTTGCTCGGTGGAATTGTTCCAAGAGGAAGACGTGGAAGGTCCGGGCTTCGCAACGCTGATCGTCTTTATCAGCGAGACGGCCGCGTTGCCGAAACGACCGCCGTTAGTCGTTGGCGTGACGTTGCTGCCCGTAGTGGTGGCCACATTGCTGGCCGACGAGGAAACATCCTGGGTCAGATTGTCGGCCCTCGAGGTGGACGGTTGCGCCGACGAGGTCGCGTAGACGAGCGTCGACGTCGGCGTCACGGTTTGCGCCTCCTCCTCGTTCCGGAAGATTGTCGTGTTGCCTATGTCCTTGATGAAATCCGATGGGGCGGCGGGGTGGACGGCCTGCCTCGAGGACAGCTCGATCTCCGAAGGTAGGGACGATCCGCCATGCCTACGGCTTCTTCGACGAACCAAGCTCTGCAAAGAAGCGGAGCCCTTGGAGAAGCCCTGACGCGACCGGGCGTCCGGTACGGATCTGGTACTGCCGGTACCGGCAGAGTCGATTCTCCGCTTCGAGCATTCCGGCTCCGAGACGGTGCGGATGGTTTCGTCGAATTCCTCGCGACACCTGTCGATGTGGCATGTCGTTGCCTCGATGGGGCGCAACTTGGCGCCGCACATTGTCTCCGACAGCAGACCGCGACTGCTCATCGCCACATCGCGCGGCGTGGAATCCTGCGCGTCGATCACGCTAGGCGGTAACATTCCGACGAAATTTTACAGAATTATCGTGTCTATTCTATTCCGCTCCGTACAATTCGCTGCTTCAAACTCGTCATCGATTCGATCGCAATCCGAAAGTTTCGCGAGAATAATTTACATCTTGATACGTTACACTTTCGGAGTTGTCATATCCGACTTGACGAAACGTCGATCGCGGGCAATTTTAAGCTTCCCCGGGGTCGGTCGTGAGATCTCGCATGCGAGGATGTGTTCGGTATTGTCATATCTAGATCGATAAAACGACACAAATGACTGTAGAGTGGCTCCGAGTTTCTTTAGACGTCATCGCCGTCGCGACACCGACGCGCCGAGCTGACACACGTGTCCAGCATCATATCCAGCTCAGATTCAATAATGCAGCGAGATGATTACGAAACTTGTGCTTGCTCCGTCCTTGTTTCTACATACGTTGATGTCTCATACATTGAGTGACGATCTTGATGATTCCTTCGCGGAATATAAGATATTCGGCGAAAAAGAATGTCAACGTTATCGTAACCAGCATCCGCGCGATAACGGAAACACGTAATATCGTGAGATAACAATGACACACGATGCTGTTAAACGACGCATGAAACTTGTCTCTCGTTCTTGTCGATTCGATCGATTATCTGTCACATCTTCCGCACCAATGTTATTAAAATTGAAACATTACATTTGTTTTCGGAGCGAAACGGGGGCGTTCTATCCCACCGGCGACGGCACGTGCATCTCTTTGAGAATATACCGCTCGATATTTCGCATCCGCCCTTTCGGATGTCACAATCGCTAATCGTGTACTATCGAGCTGACGCCGCACTAGGAAACGTGACGCTAGCTGCTTTACGACAAACTGAGATGACCTTCCATGATTACGAGAGATCCTTCGCGAGTTTTTACGAGTTCTTCTGCTCTTCCGGGAGCTTTTCACCAGCGTGATGAGGAATACTCTTACGTAGAAGCGGATAACTCTTTCGAGGTTCGAGTTTCTCCGTGATTTGGCGTGTTTGCGAGCTCCTCGACGACAGGAGCTCCTTCACGACGCTCGCGAGAGCCCGCTCGACCCGTGGCTGGTGTACGAGTCCGCTGTCCGCTCGCCACTGTTCGCCGCTGCGTCGACCCAACGACCGACACCCTCCGTCTCCGTTTCTTTTGCTCCCACCGTGTGCGATGCCAGGGACGTACGATTGTATCGAGGAGAAGCTCGTGAATTGAAGATATCGTCATTGCTTTCTTCAGGATAAATCTAAAGATATCTATGCGTCGATAATTTTCAGATATCGCAGATATCAAGAAGTTCCTTCGATGGTATTTCTTTCCTTTTTTGTATAGATTCTGTAAATAAATATTACCTCCAATAAATAGTCTAATAGTAATACAATATAAATACAAAAGATGAATAAAACGGTAATTACGGAAAATGTAAGAAAATAGTAGTGATGCGAGTGAGGTCGTCTTTTTCGTTACGATCTCCGTAAAATATACGTGATATATATCAAAAATAAATACGGTAAAAGACACGAAGAGCGAGTGTCTGTCGCGGTTTATTAAAATATACAAACATCGCATCTGACTATACGAAAGAGAATGGAATACATATGCTCATGGCACTTGTGTTTCTTCAAAATATGGTAAATAAACGGGTCTAAGAGAATTCTGCACTACGGTGCACCGTGAGAAAACGCATTGTTTCTATGCACAAAGAAAACATGCATTTGACTCGCCTTCTTCGACGAGGATAAAAGTCGCTCGTCTAAACGTAAAATAAACAGTCTTATCCTGTCGGATAATTAAAGAGCTCTTTATCGAAAGACGTCAAAGTACAATGGACCGAGATCATGCAACAGTACATTTGTCATTTGTTAGAGAAAAGGTTCGACGTATCTTCATAAATATAATTACCTAAGTACTTTTTCTGTCGAGAGAGATAATACTAAATATAATAATAAGTTCTTGTAGCACCAGATGACAAATTGTTATAACTCAATATTAAAGAAATGTATAAAATTGAAATTAAAAATGAACAAAGTGTTTATAGTACTTTTACGTCTTTTATACATGGAAAAATTGTAAATGATAAATTACGCGTGATAATAAATTATAGCGATAGAGAGATAAATATTTACAATGTTTCAGTGATAAATCTTACGTAAGAAGCACACCGACTCGAACACGTGTTGCTTGTCAACAAGATAAAATGATAAAATGCATTGCACACGTGAATCACGAAATATATGCACTTCTTGATATGCTCTCCTTTTTTAATTATTATTAATGCAAAAAGTTGGAGCTCTCGCCCCATCTTCTTCGCTCCGCCGTTATTGTATTTGGCACGAGAGGAGGAGACTGATTAATTAAAACGTGATGAACTCGGGCATGTTGGTACGTGCCTGCTTCCGCTGTACCCGCTTCGTTGTCCTCGTGCCTTCCAACCTGCCGTCTCCTTCACGCCCGTTCGCTCCCGGTTGCACTTTCTCCTTCCTTCTCCTCTTCCCGGCGCTTCAACGCCGTCAAACCCGGGATAGCACGCATCATTCCGTCATGCGTATTCGGTCATTCACACACAAGGTATACCTGTTCCAACATTTCAGATGCATTAAGTGCGTATCTAAATATAGGAGTGGGAATAGAAGAGGACGAGCGCGGCTCGGTTATTTTCAAAGAAATAATTTTTTTTTTTTTTTTTAATGATTTATAAAATCCATTTGTATTTATACCCTGTATAAAGACTGTATGGTTTATTTATTTTCGAGAAAGATCGTTTGTATACGGGGTATTTTATGGTATAGTACAGATATTCCATGCAGACATTAATGTTTATACTTTATTCACATCAGAATCAGAAAGCATATTTTGCTACCATGAGAGACTTTGCATTATATCAATTCAAATAAAATTGTGTAAATGAAATGTGTGTGTTTTTTTATTATAAGAAATGTAATTATATTAGAATCAATTACAACAAAATAACTAGAAATTTTACACAAAAAAATCAAGAGAAGCTCATTTCACTAAAATGGCATATTAAAAAATGAGATCAGGAAAATAATGCATTTTTCGAAGTTCTGCCAAAAATAATTAAGAAGCTGATATATAAAACAAGATATTTAATTAAAGACGTCTTATCGTCTTTTAGACATCTTTAAGATGTATTTTGGTTTTTCTGATGTGCAGTATACAGTGCATTTTTAATCATGGCGGATTCATCTGTCCGGGAAATACCCATACAGCACTAAAGCTTGCAACAACATTGCTGCAATATTGCAATATTGCATATTGTAGTTTAATGTTGCAGAAATATTACAAAGACATTATTTTACAATATAACTTTAGTAATGTTACAGCAATATTCCAAAAATATTCCAAAGAAAGTATTCGATAATCGCTAGTTCGCTATTCGTTTACTGCTATGCGGCGCATATTGCGCTATATATTCCGCATTTAATTTTTAGTCACGGTGATTATATAAAGTTTACAAAGAGCGACTAGTAAGATTAAAGATATAATAAATATTTTTATTAGCTTAAATTGTATGATATAATCCCAAGACAGGGGACTCAGACATTGGACTAAGAATTCTTTTAATAGTTTTCATTCTTATATAAAATCAAAAATTTGATAATCATTTTTTAACATGCAAAAAAGATACTTCAGATTTTAATAAATAAATTTTGAGATTATATGAAGACAAGAGAGATGTGAAAAAACTTGTATGCGTAAATCCACCACAATCTTTTTGCATATCTGAATATTTCGGATACAAAGAGATTGTGAATTTACAAAATTGCAAATTGAGTTTTTTCTTATTTCTCTTATTGTTAGATATTCTTTGTTACTGAGGAAAGTCGAATGTGTACCGAAAAATTTGCAATTTATAATTTCGTTATTATATTATAATACAGAAAATCTATACACATACTAAATCCTGATTCTTATATGCCTAATTTCTTATTATTTTTTTCATATGTTAAAGATATTATGTCGATAAATATACATAAAGCATTATTGCATATATATTATATTGTTATGTTGCTGCAATATTATATTGCAATATTTCTGTAGGCGGACATTTTACTGTTGCTGCAATATCATAACAACGTTGCAGCAACATTTCGTTATGTTTCTGCGATGTTGCAATCTTGCAGAAAAATGTTGCTGCAATGTTGTTGCAATCTTGCGGTGCTGTATGGGTACTGATTAGTCTCTCGTTAACGACAAGAGAATTGAAGAAAAGATGGAGAATATAATCTATATATCTTTTTCTTATCATATCACAAGAGACAACTATCAAGAAAATTTCTTGTTGAATATGGATAAACTTTGATCGATGTAACATTGTAACAAAAGCAAATGTAACCGCAGTTGGAAAATTTGGTAATACTAACATACAAATGTGATTCAGTGAACAAAATTAAAATAAAAAACAACCAAAAATTTGATTTTATACAATTAATATAATTTTGTTCAGTGAACCAAATAATTTGTGTGTTCGTACTACCAAATTTTCCAACTAAATTTTTTTGTTGTATTAACTAAAGGATTTGTTTGCCCATATTCCAATAAGAGATTTAGTTGATTCAAACAAATTTTATTTCATTCAACAAAATGGGTCTCTCAATGTATATTGCTGCCGTAGCATGTTAGATCGCATTACTTGCACCGTCTGCTTGAGCGTTACAATTATTAAAGTTCGTTCGATTGAAAGAAGCCAGCAATTATACTATCATATTTAAAAACGTCGACGTCGCGTAACGGTCAATTTTTATAATATCAAGTACGAGGAGAAAGCGTATTCTACAAAGTTTCTAAAGCTATGTAAAATTCTATTTTCTTATATGGCCATCTCTCGGCGAGAATAATCCATTTACGTACGGATACCTTTCCACTCGTTGTCCAGCGGATTTTACGAATAGCCAGGTGTCTAATAAAGTCGAAACTCTCTACTTGATGAGATAAAATTTCGTCTATCGTTATCTCTTTCTATCTCGCATTATTTTTCGAAAATTTTTTATCAACATCGTCGTCGTCGTTAAAGCTCCGTTATCTCTATCGAAAGGGCGAATATACTCCATCCACCGTCCGGGTTGAAGCGGGAAAGGGAGACGGCGTTTCGCGCCGGAAATAGCAAGTGCGATGGCGCACCTGCATGGCATGCATTCGCGCCATCGCAAGTGCAACGACGATAGCGAAGGCTACCGAGGTGACAGCGCGACCTGTCGTCGGGTCACGTACTATTCTCAAGGAATAGACGGTGTCCTAGAAATGAGGTGACAGAGATGATCGCCTGATGCGTAGTTAGCGGTGACAGTAACGAACAGCTGGCCGATAGCGCGATGAGCGTTTCAAGGTAGTAGTTGGCGATCTCTCTTCATGACGTTGCAAGAATCTACTATTGCGCATCAAGAACATGTAAAAATACACGAGATTAATTAATCAGCATTTTTTTAAATCCGGATGTGAGTAGCGATTAATAGATATATATATATATGTATATAAAGTCTATGGGCTATGGTCACAAATGTTTTGTTTCTCCGACATCTAACCTACTTCACGCACGCAGTTGAATGATAACGCTAACATGTGTGAACTCTATCGTCTAGCTATCACTGACGCATAAGATGACTTCATCGCTCCACGACGGCACTTCCTTGTTTCCTTGTCAGTATCACCGCGACGTCCGCATGCCTCGAGAGTAATTGGAGCAATATATCCGAGGACGGCGAAGCGTAGACGTGATACCACGAGGACATCTCCGGAGGCTTAGTTCGACTCCGGGTGATCCTCCGCCTCTCTCACGACGCGAAGATGCTCCAGCGACGTCATCGTCGTAGAAGACGTATTTTCGCTGTGACATATTATATCGATAGCGTGCAAGATGAACTCGCTGCTGAAGACTGTCAACTCTCTAGCGGGCAACAAGAGGAACTTGCTGGTCAGGGATTCCCTCCAAAAACAGCTCAACACGAGTGTCATGGAGATGCAGAGCGCGCCAACGGTTTCCGAAGACGGCGTTGTCAGCAATTGCGACGAGACCATGACCCTATGCTCTGTGCTCGAGGCTATCTTCCTGCACGGCTTGAAGGATACTCTGTTGAATCGGGTAACAGAGGCCCTCAGCGGTCCCGACTTCGACGCTATGCCACAGCCAAGCTTCTGGGGTCCACTGCTCGTATTTTCCCATCGTCAGATCATAGATCAGATACAAGCGTTAAGCCAAGTTACTACAGAGGTCGGCTATTGTCGAGCTTGGATACGATTAGCGCTGAACGAAGGTCTATTAGCTAGCTACTTTTGCTCGATAAGGAGAGACAATTCGGCTTTGAAGCCATATTACAATCGTTCAGCCTATATGAGGGATGTAGATCTTGTTGAGGTTGCGCAAAGATTAATAGAAAGCTTGGATTATGTGCGATTCGAGTTGGTTTGCAATAGTAGCCTTTTAAACTTTTGGTCCAGTACCCCTTTGCTCATAGCTGGCATTTGGTCGCCGCCGATGAAATCTTGTCCCGTGTTTAGTGCGGTAGATATAGCGAAAACTATAACCACCGAATTGACTGATAACTTTGATGAAGTAGAAACTGCAAGTTCTATTGGTAGTTCTATTGGAATTGGGTCGTTCACTTCTTCGCAATCAATGTTTAATAATGTAGCATCCATCAGTGAAGACGAAGCGCTGAAAATTATTTTAGCTAATAAAAAATCTGATAATATTGTCCAACACTTGCACAACGATCCTGCGGATACTGTAACAGACAGAATGCAGAAAAGCAATGTGAGTCAGCAGATAGACAGTAATTCTGCCGATACTGTGATAAAAAACCAAATGGCAGATAAACAAAAGGTCAAGGAAGCACAACAGATGTCAAATGGTAACGCAGAAGAAGAGGATACAGATAATATTGCTGCTGATACAGAGAATCCAGCGTTACGAAATACTTTGAGAGACACCGATATTGTTAATGACACAACCGCCACTGTAGGAAATTCATTAATAGGAAAATTAGGATGGTCAACGTCATTTGAAGATTGCCAATCTTCTTTAACTTCGTCTGTGATATCTCAAGGATCTGCAAAGGATGCACCTCGTACACCCGGCGATGGTCCTACATACGATGCGCTTATCCAAAGTTACCAAACTGCTGGAACTAGTACAGTGCCAGATTTGCAAGAATTCTTTAAGAAATATCCGAAAAAGGAGGAGACTATTGTGGAGGAAGGACCTAAAGTTCAACCCGAGCCAAAGGTATGTACTTGGTATACAATATTTATAAATTTTAAAACACCGTTTTGTCAATTAAAATTAAAATTTGACATGTTTGAAGTCTAACTTTTGCTTGTGCTTTGTTTTCCAGGTTGCGATAAATTTTGAAGAACAACTAGGTAATATCTCGAGAGAAAAAGGTTTAGATGTTCAAAATTACAATTGTTTCGATTGCGGTGAGCCAATCGGCATGACCTTTTCCAAAGCGCACGTGTGCTGGTATTCGGGCAATTACTATTGTTCAAAATGCATGGCAGAAGGGCAGTATATTATACCGTCGCGTATGATTTACAATTGGGATTTAAAACAGTATCCTATTAGTCGAAAAGCCGCTACGTATTTAACAGACAAGCCGGCCCTATTGGACCTAAAGATCCTGAACCCAAAAATTTATATGGCTGTAGACACTATGGCTCAATTGCAATCCTTGCGTATTCAGTTGAACCTATTGAGAGCGTATCTATTCACGTGTCGCGAACCCATCATCGAGTCCTTGCAAAAAAAGGTCGCCCCTAGAGATTATTTGTACGAACACGTTCATCAATATTCCGTTGTAGACCTTCTTGACATACCCAATGGAATTCTCGCGCAACAACTTCAAAAAGTTGTTGAGTTTGCGAGAAATCATGTAATCAATTGTTGGCTCTGCAGTCAGAAGGGTTTTATATGCGAAGTCTGTAATAATACAAAAGTTATTTATCCCTTTGATATGGAATCCACATTTCGGGTAAGCAACGCGACTTCGTTTGTTCATTATCCATTTTTCTTCCGTTTAATACAACAATCTTACAATGATCGATTTATTTGCAGTGCGGATCGTGTAATGCCGTATTTCATACGGACTGTTTAAACGCAAGTAAACCGTGTCCAAAGTGCGAACGCAGACGTAAACGGATGGACATGCCTCTTTTAGATATGGGATGTACAGATCTATCACATAATAGTGTATCTTCATCTCCGATTGACATGAATTAATATACATTTGATATTAATTAATATACATTTGTCTATACAGACAATGTTTTATCATCCTTTTAACGCGTTTAAGCAGTATTGTTTGTATAATTCGCATTCCAGAAAATTAATTTCGCTATGCGCAATTACTCGAATAATTTTAATTTTGAATCTACCAATCTTGTTTTTTTCGTGTAAATAATTATACCTATATTATATATTGTGCATAAAAATGTATAGAAATATAATATCTTTCTATATCTTTTGTCAGTTCTCCGAATATTTTGTTACAAATTTATATTCTAAAAAAAGATATTTGTACCTTACTGTATCTTACGAGACTGGCAGCTTACTATGCATAGACAAAAAATATTATATCTTTATACAACTATATATATATATAGACGTTCATTATAATTCTATGTACAAAAATAGTAAAATGTATGTAATCATTTACTTGTCATCTCTCTCTTATCGTTATTGTTTATATTTAATACTGCTGCTCTATTTATGTAATTTAATAAATTGACATGCTTAGTAAAATTGAATTTAATTGATACATTTGTACCTCATAGCACAAAAAAAAGTTTTGTTTAAGAATAGTTTGTCTTTATACTTAATATTGTTTAATTAACAAATAATTTCTCTAGGATAATTTTTAATAAAAATGTATAATAAATTATATGTATATATAACTATAGCAAAATTTCTTAATCTATTTTGCGATATAAAAGGCACATTCTTTCATTTGTATTAAATAGTCTTATTTGACCTTTTACTGTCACAAGTCGTAAAATTAGAGAGCTCTACATATATGTATATTCTACTTTTCAATTTTTTTATATATGTATATATAAAGATATTTATACACTATCATATAAAATCTACAAAGTTAAAATTATTTTCCAGGTACCTATCAAAATGAAAGTAGGATACTTTAAATACAAAAATAATTACAAATCTAATAATAATGTAAAAATTAATTATTAGCTATCAATTGTGTAGTAATTAGATTGCGATCGTGATAAATAAAGGAATTGTGTGTGTCAAGTTAATCTTAAAATAACTGTTTCAAATTTATCAATTATAAAAATTACGTTTACTTTGCGACAATATTTGGCATAAGTCTCTACACAATTTACAAGTATGTTAAATATAAAAACACATTTAGATTTAGAATTACCAAGCGAAAAAAATTATTTTAATATTATAAATTGCAACTCTCTTAATTTATATATACATATATTATTGCATATTATTATACTTTGATGTAAATCTCAATAGGGACGAATTTGTTAAACAATATTTATAAATTAAAGGTAATTTCCATTATAATTATAATAATAATGTCGAAGCAAAGTAAACCAAAAAGTTAATGAGAAATGGAGAACTCACTTGACATTTTATACATTTTATACTGTAAGCGAGATCGGAATATATGCATACATATTGTGTTGTGTATAGATGTATCATATATACATACAACACTATATATTGTTATTAATCCTACATTGACATACCAAAGTTAGATTGGCACTAGCCAAATATATTATTTTTGTATATAAAAATATACCAATGTAGGATTAAAAAATTTTTTACAATTTTTACCTTGTGAAAAATATCATGTAAATAATACTTATTATTCTTACAATTATTTGTACTATCACCAAAATGACAAATTTGAAATATTGTCATGTCAATGGCAATATTGCAGCTTCGTCGTTTCTACATTTTGATTCTTAAAATATTCTGAAATACGAGTTCAATTCCTCAGTTCTTACATTTCTTCCTCAAACATTTAATGCAATGTCTTAGGAAAATATGCCGAAGGTAAAATGGGTTTATCGGACAAACCTGCTCGTCTTAATCCACCCTGCAAACCGACGCTCGCGGTTTTCGTTTTTGTGCCATTCGAGATGACCGCCGGGCCATTGTTATTCTCGATTATAGCCGGCGCTGATGTTGAAGCTGGCGGATTTCCCGATGCTTTATTCACCGCGTTAAAGCGCTCCATAGGTGTGCTGGTGCTCGAGATCAAGCCGCTCTTACTGAAGGTCGTTAAACCCACAGAATTTTCCGTTACACCGACACCCATCGACCGAGCTGTCGTACGAGTGGTCTGATGAATATTTGGATTCTGCACGATTGGATTTTTCATCAATCCCGATAACGTACTAGGCTGTGTCGCATTAGGTGCAGGAGTACGCGTTTCGTATCGATTAGGAAATAATTTATTTGTCCTGGGTAACGTCAGTGGAACGGTAGATGGAATTATAACTGGAGCTGGTGTAGTAGCACTTTGTAAAGGCGATTGATTGTCCGCTAGTCTCCGATTCAGCCAACTAATTACTGCAAAAGGAAGATGGAAAACATATTAGTTTTCTCAATCGTATAACAATTTTTATTGACAAGGATAAGAAAAGAAAAAATAATCATTTACCATTATCATTGTTTTTTATCGTCTTTTCTTTCTCCTCCAATTGATGTTGCAATGTTTTAATTTGTTCTTTTAGATTGCCTATTTCATTCCTTGCATCTTTGATGTCTCTAATAAGACCTTCCATTTTAGTTTCCAATTGGCCAACTTCTTTTTGCTTGCTATCTAATAATCTTTCCTGCTCGAGCGCTATGCTTGTCCTTAATTTCAATTTGGATTTGGTTGATGCAAGTTCATTTTGTAATTTAGTTAAAATTTCATTAGCTTTTACCAATTCATCGCTTAAGCCTCTTAAGGAATTTTGTTTGCGTTGCAACTGACTGTCTTTTTCGGTTAAAAGATCCTCCAAATGCTGTTTTTGTTCTTTTCCCGACTTTAGCATTTCCATGTGCTTGTTAATGATCACTGTTTTATCTTTAAGCTCTTGTTCGAGCACCGCTACTCTTGTACGCAAACTATTAACGGCTTTATCTCTGTCGTGATAATCTACATCTAATTTCAAGTTTTGGTTCTTGAGTAGTGCCAAATCTCGTTGAGCAATATTAAGATCCTTCTCGAGATTCTGTAGTTGTTTTATTTGCTCTACGTTCGTAGCTTCTAAAAAGGATTGTTTATCCTTAAATGTTATGTTTTGTGTCCGCAATTCGGCAAGTTCTGTGTGTAATTGTTTCACAGTTTCAGCATGCCTCTGTTCAACTTCCATTTTTTCCTTTTCACTCTGTCGTTGCCATTCTAAGCGTGCTTGAGACAATCTGGAAAATGTTAATACATTGCATTAATATGATGGAATTATATAGGTTATATAAAAATATTATTATTTATTTGTAGTATATATTTATATATATAAATATGTATGTATATACCTGTCCTTTTCTATACTTATTTGCTGTGAGGAATTAATTTGTATCTGGCTCTTTTCAGTCATATATTTTTGTTCTAAATGTTCTAGTTCTTTTGCTTTTACTTCTAGCTTACTCGTTAGATCATTTAATCTAGTTTCTAAACCAACCACATCTCTACTCTGTTGTAAAGCATTTTCCTTTAACTGTTTAATCTTCATTGCCATATGTGTCTTCAAAGCAGAGTCACTGGCAGGCGATATGTTCAAACTCAAGTGGCAAAGATGTTTGAAGTTATTTGTCTCCACAAGCTTAAAATTCCAATCTCCAGTTTCTTCTGCCAACAACAAAAGAAACTTTGGTGGAGTCTTCGACAAGCTTGTACCTGGAATATGACATTGTTCCAGCAAGCATATCAATTGAGTAGCAAAGTTATCAAAATCAACCAGGAGACCCTGCTGCGCTTTTAACACTTTGAAGTCATCTTCGGTGATGAATAAGGAATAGAGAAAACAAGGATCATCGTCGTCGGCTAGCAAAACGCACAAGCTCTGAAACAAAAAAATATCAAGACTCGATATATTTAACAAACAACATCCAGTACGCAAACTGTTGAGAATGAGGCCTACCAATCTCTATCTACTTTCATCAAAGCACAGAGAGTTGAAAGATGAAAGCAATAAACATTTACATGTCAGAACTAAAAGAGTAAAAGTCACAGAGTAAGATTTTATTAAATTACCTTACGACAAACTGGGCTAATGCCAGCGTGAATCTCGACGTTGACTCTGAGATCCCGCTGGCGCTCCTCCTTATGCTGCGGCTTGATATAAATCCTCTGCACCTTCGTGTAGAGAATCTCGACATTGTTCAGCTGCAGGCCCGAGTCGGCGGTCGTCGTGCCGCCTGCTATACTGTTCAAATAATTCATCATTCGATCGCGCTCTCGGAAAGCATTTGTAGATCACGCGTCGCTCACTGCGTCTCATTTGTTGATATTGAGGAAAGTCCGGTCGAAACGCTTTCGAACATACGACACAAGTCGCTCTGCTTACATCGCACAAGCACGCAAATTGACGCACGCGTATCAGACGCGTACGTCGTATACGTTTGTGCCGCCATCTTGACGGCACGCGTTTCAACTACTTCGAGACTCGCCACCAATTTTTAATGAGAATCGCGTCCGAGATCGGGATCCTTCTCTCTTTTTTTTTTTTTTTTTTGAGTTTATTCTCACAGATCACGAACTCAACGATTAGACTTTGCAAGTAGAAAACAGACGGCTATTCGATCACAATTTATATCCATTCTTTCCGCTTTACACGCACATAGTAATCACATACGCGTATCAGACGCGTATATTTATACGTTTGTATCGCCATCTTGAGAGCACGCGTTGCAACTAACTTTACTCCATGGCATATAAAATAGATAGAAAGGAACCTATTTTTTGATACGTTACTCGTAACTCGTAACATTACTCGTCAAAAATGTATATTGAGGATGTCCATCCTCATCTATTCGAAAGGAACCGAAAGATTTGCCGTTTGTATTTCGAGCCTAATAAAACCGCATTCTAATGCATCCCGTTTGTGTCTATTTCTAACACTCTTCCCCCCCGCCGCCCCATGCTCCTTGGCTGTATCGCACAATAGAGGAAATATTAGGAATAGAAATAAAATACCCATACAGCACAGAACATTGCAATTACATTGCAGTAATATTACAATCTTGCAAGTTGCAATGTAATATTGTTGAGACATTATTGGAACATATATAATTGTAATATTTTATGAGAATGTTACAGCAACATTTCAAAAACATTATAAAAAACAGTTTTCGATAATCGCTAGTTCGTTTGTTTATCGCTACGCGGCGCGCGTTGTGTTATCTATCCCGCATTTAAGTTTCAGTCACGATGATTACATAAAACTTGCAAAGAGCGGCTAATAAGATTAAAGATATAACTATTTTTATTAGTTTAATTTATCCGATACAATCCCAACACAGGGAATTCAGATATTGAACTGATTGTTCAGTAATCGGATACATAAATATCCAAAAAATTTAAAATTATTCATTGATTGTCTACTTAAGATGTAAAATAGAGTCTAATATCTATATAAGTAAAATTTTAACTTTTATGAATGAAATTATTTAATCACTACTATTTTCTTAAACTTGTAAATTATTTATAAAATAGCGATGTTAACTATAGATAACAGAAAATTGTTAAATAGTTCCCATTCCTATATAAAACCAAATATTTAATAATAATTTTTTAATATGCACGATATTTCAGATTTTAATAAATAAACTTCGAGAATATATAAAGACATCCAAGTGAGAAAAAACTCGTAATTGCGTAAATTTACAATCTTTTTTTCTTATTTCTCTTGGATGTCTTTATATATTTTCAAAGTTTATCTATCAAATTTAAAGCGTTCTGCATATTTGTAGCAACGCATTTCAATATTACAAATACATTGCACCGTAACACATTACTGTAATATTATATTGTAATATTTCTAAGGGCGGACATTTCAACGTTGCCGCAGACTTGCAGTAACATTGCAGAAACATTTCGCAATTTCCATGCAATATTACAATGTTTCAATGCATATGGGATATTACCCATACAGCACCGCAAGATTGCAACAACATTTTTCTGCAAGATTGCAACATTGCAGAAACATTGCAAAATGTTGCTGCAACATTGTTATGATATTACAGCAACAGTAAAATGTCCGCCTACAAAAATATTGCAATATAATATTGCAGCAACATAGCAATATAATATATATGCAATAATGCTTTATGTATCATATTATTTATCACGCTATTAGCAGCAAGAAACTGGAATCTATCTCATTTAGATACTTGCGCAATGATTTCTGTGTAGACGCAGACGCTCGATGCTGCCATGTAATGGCACCTTAAGGATAACGGCGTCAGCCAATCAACACAGCGATCACGATATTTCAACTAGAAACGTATCTTGCTATTTTCCGATTGTCTAGCAGTATCGTGATCCGATGATTGGATTGCTGCGTCCCGATTGGCTTATGTCGTCAGTACTTCTTAAGCCTATATCAGACTACGCATTGAAGATTGAGATTGAAGATTGAAGATTGAAATTTCATCAATCAGGACAAAGAAATTTTAGTTCCTTTTGTTCTGATTAGTCAAATTCCAATCTTTAATCTTCAATCCTCAATTTTCAATGCGTAGTCTGATACGGGCTTTATACCTATACGTTGTGGCATCGCTTGACGACGCGCGTTGCGACAAACTTCACTCTGGACCAGTTCTACAAGTTCTAGTGAGAATCGGAAACAAAGGATCTTTCTTTTTCCATAAATGGATTTTTCTTCTTCAAAGATTAAATATAGAACGATTAAAAGTTTGCAAATAGAAAAGGGCTTTTCAAAGGTATCAGTCACAATTTATCTCCTTTCTTCTTAAATTCGTCTATCTCGATGTTGCAACCGTTATTGCGTGTCTTTTTGAAAGACATTTTGTTATTTCGAAGATATATCAAGCTTAAATCGATAAAATCGGATATTGTTGACGAAGTAGTTGTACTTGTGACATATATCTAGATCGAGATAATTAACCGCGTTGTATTTTTATTTAATCATGATTAGAGTAATAATAATAATATTATCAGTATCAGTGTGTGTGTAGATTAATAATAAATCGGCTCAAAAATATTGCGCTTCACTTTTCAACGCGTGATAGTTACGTTTTATTCTTCGTCTAACTCATGAAAATCTATCTCATAATGACTGGGGAAGCAAAACTCAAATTGGCTCAAGAATATTACACTTTACTTTTTAATACTTCTTCGATCTAACTCATGGGAATCTATCTCATAAAATGACTGGAAGCAAAATTCAAACATATATATGTATATATATATAGTTACAGTGTTGAATGTAAATATCGTTGGCATTCGAATATATATATACATATATATGTGTGATATCGTACAATCAGGATAATTAACGTCACGGTAATCGTCTTTATTAAAGTATCACGTGAATCGACGAGTCGACCGGTGCAAGAATAACTTCCTTTATTTTTTTCGGGGAAACTTTTTTCGGCGCGCACGATAGCCGAGCGTCTTTAGCTTCCCGCGCGATTCTGCAAGGGCGTGCCTGATTGGTCGGCGCGCGCTGCAGCGGCCAATGACGGCGCGGCTTAGAGACGGTGACGTAGCGTTTAAAGCGCCGTACGCGCTGAGTTGCTCCCGCGGTCGCCATGCCATGCGGCTGTCCCGCGTTTGACAGGCTCTGTCTCGGACGTTTCGCGTCTTCCGTGACGAGTAAAATACGTTCGTGATCGTCGTCGACGCGCGCCGAGCGACGCGTCGCGACGTCACGGTGTCGCGAAAGTGCGCGAGTGCTTGTGCCGCGAGTGACGCAACGAGTAACCGTGTTCCTGGCGAAACGACGACGGGGTTCGCTGGCTCCCGCGCCACGACGATGACGGTTAGCGGTCGGATACGATGGTCGCAGTTCCAACAATGACGCTGTTGCAGCGAGACGGACGAGAGTACGTGAGTACATCCCTTTGAATTAACCTCTCGATTGTTTATCGCTGGACAAGTAGAAATTTATCATCTCCGAATTAAGCCGCGTGTTCTCGAACACGTCGGCCGGTGGCGCTCGCAGCGCCTTTTTCCATTCCGTTTCGGAATCAGGTGCGCGGAGTGTGCCGCCCTCTGTGGCATACTACGAAAGCTGCGGGCTGATTTTATTTTCTATTTTCCTTTCGATAAACTCGTCCGCGAAAGACGGCTATCA
This sequence comes from Polyergus mexicanus, assembly GCF_030449975.1. Taxonomy (NCBI): domain Eukaryota; kingdom Metazoa; phylum Arthropoda; class Insecta; order Hymenoptera; family Formicidae; genus Polyergus; species Polyergus mexicanus. The sequence goes on from NW_027223324.1 coordinate 5,787,028, forward strand.
ACCGGTGGAAGTACTAATTCTAATCGCTACGTATGAATTGAAAGAACTAGAAAAATATTTTTCTTGCGTTTCTTAGAACGATATAAATTACGGTCAAGAGAGAGATTTAATTTTAAACCATAATTTAATACCATAATCTCGAGCTTGTCTACACTCAATTATAACAGTTATATTAATTATGATTATATGCTTTTTTGTAACATTTTTTGCGCTTTCGCGAATAAATAAAGTTACATATATATGTCAAAATGCTTAGGCAAAATTAAATCGATAAAAGAAAGAAAAAGATATATATATATATATACTTCGCACGAACACACTTGTACATAAATTTGCATTATCATCTATTATTTGTAAAAATAAAAAGAGAATGGCAAATGACGTATCGTTGGATGACTCATTGGAAGCGTCGCGTTAAGGACAGCTGTTGATCGAATGGGCCAATATCGAATAGACGGAAGTCGATATCGCGGCTTTAGAGGGAAGTAATAAAGCGACGTGTGTATTACGATCGTACGTAAGTATTCATAACTATCACTTTCCTACACACATTCGCCTCTCGCATGGCGGCCAAGGGGTCAGTGCACTTGGGGATCTTGTGCCGCCGCGAATGCTCGTCTGCGCCTGCGTGCAGCTGGTGCAATATTTTTGCGACTCCGTAGAAAACTTTGCGCGCGCATTACGTGAAAATAGACGTAATCGTTCTTCGCTGATATATAAATATATAAACAGCAATATATATATATTGCTGTTTATATATTTAATGTTTTAATAAAATACTGAATATGCATAGTATATTCTTTACTTTAATTTTTAATAGTAATAAAAAAATGAAAATAATATACAAGTTAAACATTTTTTTGTCTTAACGAAAGCTATTCAATTTTTTTCTCAGTACATTTATATTATTTATATTATATTTATATTACACAGTACATTTATATTATTTATATTATTTATTTTATATTTATATTACATAGTACATTTATATTATTTATTTATTAAATGTAGCGCTTGAAACTTAAGTGGCTTTGTGTTTGTCCTTCGTATGAGTGAAAAGCATTAGAAAACACGTACAATAAAAAGATTTATTTTTAGAAATTGCATGAAAAAATCTTTAAAATATTCTCTTTACCTAGAATTTTGAACAAAAATACTCTTGGAAGATCAGGGAATTTTCAAGAGAACTTTTTACAAGATTTAAGTAGACACCCTGCATCTAACGTAAGATGATTAATTCGAAAAGACAAAACGAAATTGTCGTCGTTTCAAATCGCTCGTTCTTCCTTTCGCGATGATAGTCCCCGAGGGGGTGGAAAGTAGACATCCAGTCGCAAAAGTGGAGCCTTAGACTCGATTATGAAGCCCATGATTCATGGCCCGTTCGCAATAATAAGGCCGCTTATTTCACAAATCCTCGCATCTCTCGAATGCGTTACGCCAACTGCACGAGGCCTTTGTTCGCCTCGTGCGACCTCGTCCGTGTCTGTCCCCCTCGTCGGAGGATTTACGGGGAGCGCGTCGGCGGCATTCGGGCCGGAAAAATTGGATCCCTCGAATGAGATTCGATCGTTTTCCCCGCGTTCTACCCCACGCCCCGCGCATTTTCTTCCTTCCTCTCTCCGTCATTCGGGAAGCCGAAAGCTGACGAGCCCTATAACCACCTGTCTCGCTTACAAAGGGAAGGAGGAAGGCGAGCCAACAGGTTTTAGCTCCGACACACCTGATCGAAGTCGAGGAGCATGTCTGGCTTTTTTTCTCTCTCTTTCTCGTTGGATGAGTTTCTTTTTACGCTTCTTCTCCTCCGCGTAATATCACCTGGTTCGAATTCATCGGGATGCTTCGGTTTGTCGATGGATATAGTTGATCCATAATTATGATTGTCATTGAGATATATAACTATCTTTTAGACACTCTTGGAAATTTCATCTTGTGAAACGCAAATATAATTTTTTAATCGAACACCATCTCGTTAAATAAAACAAAATTGTTTGGTTGAACCATTTTGTTGACTGAACATGTAATTTGATTTTATTTAATAAAAATTATGTTACTGGAAAGAAGTTAAATGTTACACTTACAAACCATTTTGTTTGCATGGAGTTGTTTATCTGAATAAAATTTTATTGTTGCGATATCAAATTCATCCATCTCATCGCGTTCTAAATAATTGTACTTGTTACTTGAACTAGATCGTTTAGTTGAATATCATAAGCTATTTTGCGCATTCGTGTGTCACTGCGCAGTCAATTGTTATGCAGCGTAGTGTGATGTGCAGTATGCAGTGCATCTTCAATCATATGGCGGATTCATCTGTCCGGGAAATACTGATTAGTCTCTCGTTAACGACGAGAGAATTGAAAAGATGGAGAATATAATCTATATATCTTTTTCTTATCATATCACAAGAGACCACCATCAAGTAAATTTCTTGTTGAATATGGATAAACTTTGGTTGATGTAACAAAAGCAAATGTCACCGCAGTTGGAAAATTTGGTAATACTAATACACAAATGTGATTCAGTGAACAAAATTAAAATAGAAGACAATCAAAAATTTGATTTTATACAATTAATAATTTTGTTCACCGAACCAAATTCGTATGTTAGTATTACCAAATTTTCCAACTAAATTTTGTTTGTTGTATTAATTATAGGATTTCTTTGGCCATATCCAAACAAGAGATTTAGTTGATTCAAACCAATTTTATTTCATTTCAGACAAAATGGCTCGCTCAGTGAGGCTTCTATTATCTTTAGAAATAAGAGAGGAAAGAGAAGATGTGATATAATCTTTATAACGCATTGTCTAACGTAGATTACGCGTCGAGTAACAGTCACATGGTATACACGCAGATGACAAATCGTTGTTATTTGCGTATAGACATTTGCGACGCGTCTCGCAAATTATCGATCGTGAGCACCACTGTCGCGTCACTGGCTGGTTCTTTAAAGAGATATACCCATATCGCCTTTAAGGCTCGAGCCAGAAAAGAGGGGACCAGAGGATGCCGGAGGGTTCTGGAAGAAGCGTATTTGGACGGTCCATAGTTCTCGATGAGAGACGTGGCAACAACGCGTTTGCGTTTCTTCCCCCTCTCCCTTCTCTCTCTCTCTCTCTCTCTTTCTCTCTCGCTCCCTCTGACGAGCGCAAACACGGGAGATCAAGGTATTGTAAAATTGCCGATTGGCTTCGAGGTCATCGGCGGAAGGTATCGGTCTCTATCGCTCAACTCTTTTTCTCATCACGGATTTGTCGAAATTATTTGTCGCGTCGTCATCGAAATTCCCTCGTGTCATTTTAAGGAAAAATCAGAATCGTGTTATCGTGGATTTCTTTTTTTTTTTTCGTTCCGACAAAAAAAGTTTTAAATTTAATCGTTGTCGATAATTATGACATTTCGCTTCAACCAATATTTCAAAATCATCACGTTACCTCGAGCGCCTGAAATTCGCGCGAGCGCGCGTTTCAAAAGAGCGTCGCAAACGGATCCGAAGCCGAAATGTAAAACCGGCTTGTGTATAACTGTCATCGTAATCGCGCGAGCTACGTAAGCGGTTTTACAGCCTATATTCACGCTACAATTGCGACTATTATATTATAGCGTCTCCTGTCTCAGTTCTCCTGAACGTTTGGATATCGTCAGTTTTTCGGCGCGCAATTCCGTAGGTGATCTAATCGTCGGAGGAAATTCCAGATCGTCCCGCGTGAGATAGAGACGATACAAGGTCCGTCGATCGTGCCTCGTCCTTCCTCTTTCTCTCTCTCTCTCTCTCTCTCTTTTTTTTTTTTTATTCTTTTCTTTGAGCTGCCAGAAACTCAATCACCGTCCGCAACGAGGATACTGCGCGTTAGAAATATGTCGGGGCCATTAGTTTTCACGTTGAATCAACGATCAACGACGCGTTTGCCGTTTTTTTTTTTTTTTTTTTTTAATTGAAATATTTAAATTAAATACGACATATTAAGGGGACAAAGTGAGTACATTTCCTAGATTTTTTTTTGCAGGGCATTTTTTTTTTTTTTTTTTTTTTTTAATATTGATACAATATTATTAAGTATTTAAATGAAAATTCTCAGGTTAGAAAAAAAAAATTGTTTTGAAAGTTATGCGAATATTTGCAGATTTACGTTCTCATGCACTGGTGTGCATGAAAATTCGGGCTACGGATTGAATGCAAATTTTGCATGAGGGTTCTTAATAAGATACCGCATCTGCTAGCGAAGTTTTTTTAAAATTCGATTTTTCATTTTTTTTTGTTATAAATAAAAAAGATGGATTAAAAAAAAACCGAACACGCCGCCATTTTTTTATTAGGTGTACAACTTTGCTTCCGCCGTTTTCCTATAGATGGCTTTAGCGGTAAGTAGTGGTCGAAATAAATAGATCATAGACGTCATGCAATAAACTTGGGCATCTGTCAACATAACCCCATAGAAGCATTAGTCGATTTGTGTCTGCATCATAAAGTTATTCTCGATTGACAATGTCAGTTTACGAGCCAAATTCTCGTCATTTGCGGGAGGTTTTAATTTTCTGCTTCAATATGAAGAAATCTGCGGCTGAGGCTCATCGAATGCTCTCAAATACTTATGGTGAAGCCGTTATTAGTGAAAGAACGTGTCGTGAGTGGTTTCAACGCTTCAAGAACGGTGATTTTCACGTCGAAGACCGGCATAGCGGTGAAAGAGAGAAGGTTTTCCAAGATGCAGAATTGGAGGTATTACTTAATGAAGACTCGAGTCAAAGTCAAAAAGAATTGGCACGATCATTGGGAGTGACTCAACAAGCAATTTCAAAACGCCTAACCAGTTTTTTTACAATAAAACCTCGAATTTCGGAAAAAAAACGGCGGAGGCAAAGTTGTACACCTAATAATTTTTAAAATTTTATTAAAAGAACGTTTGGATAACAGATAGCAATTAATATGTTTAACAAAAAAAAAACTTATATTTTTGATTTCGGATGTGATCTGCGAACGTATTCATGCACACCGTGCAGCCACTTAAAATTTGGAGGAGCTCTGTAAATATTCTTTCTAACAAAAAAAAAAAAAAAAAAAAAAAAAAAAAAAAAAAAAAAAAAAAATCAAGCTGTAAATTTTTATTTTAGTAACTAATAATGTTGTAAAAAAATTAAAAATTCTTATCGAGTCGTCGCTCTGCAAAAAAGAATCTAGAAAATGTACTCATTTTTTCGACATTTCATATGGAATATGCCCCCTTAAATCTAACATAATACTTAAATATTTCAATTAAAAAAATTATAATCAGTTGAACGTATTTAGTCAAGTTAACAACTTTTTTTTCCTTAATGTAATCAATTTTACGAAGTACAAAATATACGGCTGTCTAATTCGAAATTCAATTCCTACATCATGCAAGCATCGTAATATTTTTCACATTATTCCGTCATTCCGGGAAAGTGTCGTTACTCGAAAGAATTTAAAATAGACATACTCGTGAATGATTCAACACGATCGGAATTACGCCGATGTTATAATTTGATTGATCGCGTGATAACGGCACATCTGCCGTCAAAAGTCAAGTTCCCATTGTCTTCTCGGGACGTTTCATTTTTGCGAAACTTCCTGCCGTATCGTCCACAGGAGAAAGAGAGAGAGAGAGAGAGAGAGAGAGAGAGAGAGAGAGAGAGAGAGAGAGGAAGAAAGAGAGAACACATGTTTACGCACCGTTTAATACCGTCACGCAATCGAATCGCAAGGAGAAGAAGGAGCCTTCTGGTTGGTTTGGTCGCCGACGCGGTTGTAAATTTATGTAGATGAAAGGAATCACACGAGAGAACACATCCGGATATACAGGTTGCCCTAGACCACCCGTACACCCCTTTTCTTTCAAAAACTAAGCATTTTAGAGAAAAACGTTTTGAACAAAAATTGTATGGTTTTGAGGAGAACATAAGATGGTGTCATTGGTTTGACCTTGGATGGTATCGTTAAGGTCAAGTCAAGGACACCTTTAATTTCTTAAATGGAACCCCCTACTTTTTATTGCATATTCTTATAGCTTATGTCGAGAGCTTTCCAAAACACTATAATAAAGTATTTTTTTTACTTTTTGTGTTATTTTGTATTTTAATCTGATATAAAAAATTAAATATCTTGTAAAATATTTAGTAATTTTCGATAATCGAATCAAATTATATTAATTATATTGAGGGAAACTGATGATTATACGCTGAAAAAAAATTGTTGACTTGATTAAATCACTAATTATAATACTATTTTTTAAATTGAAATATTTATATATTTAAGTCAAATATAGGATATTAGATCTAACATGACGTATATCTGATTTAAATATTTCAATTTAAAAAATGTTAATTAGTTGAACAGGTTTAGTTAAGTTAACAACTTTTTATATATATATAATCATTAGTTTCCTTCAATATAATACAAGTGATATTAATATTATTTCAATTAATATCATTATTATAATCAATATTATTTCAATTAAAAAAAAAATGGTAATTAGTTGAACGGATTTAGGCAAGTTAATAATTTTTCTTTTTTCAGTATAGACAATCGTGCCGCAAAATAAACGCGATAGATTCATGAAATGCAGATTTAAGAGAGATTGTAATTCTGTATTCTGAATTATTCTATCACATCTTACACATTTTTATTAAGAACGGTATTCGAGATACTATTATTAATATAATAACAGCACTTGAAGTATCATAAACTTTTATTATAATTGTTTCGCTTGTCTTTCATTAATCTATATTATCTTATCTATTTTTATCATTGTATATTAAATAAAAACAGCAATTGTGACTGTTATTAATAAAACAGCAATGTTCACTGGTTTCAATTAAATTATATTTGCTTCCTTCTCTATATCATATCTGTATAATTCGATTCATCATCCATCGATAGGTTTGGAAAATATATTCCGACGACGTATCTTTTTACAGTGTATATAATATACGAGATATCTCGGGGAAAATAATTCATTATGTGTTCGTCGTATGGCGTGTATGTCCCTCGTTAATATGACCTCGTTCGCCCGTAGAAAACGGGTGTTACGAGGAAGTCTGGTAGCGGTTTTACGCAGCTGAAATTCTAATCACTTCCTACAATATTTTACGCTTTTTGCGTGCGTCAAGTTGCGTCCACGCGAGCAACAAAGAAAGTGCACGAACACGCATTTGCCGAAACTCGATCACACGCACGCATTCCTTCGAAGTATTTTCGCGGTTATTTTCTTCCGTTCCGCAATTACTTAAAACGCGATCTCCTAATCTAAGAATAATATAAACAGAGAAAAAGATTTTTTTTTTAAATTTAATATATCTATTTATTTGACTCATAATATATATATATATATATTGTTTTCTCAAAAAACTGCTGATACGGGCGCTCTGTTACACCCTGTATAAAAAAAAAAAAAAAAAAAAAAAAAAAAAAAAAACCATTGTAAATAATTTTCTTAAAAACAATTATTTTTTCATACTAATTGATTTGTCTCATTATTCTGTAATAAAAGTATTACGGTAAGATTATCGAAAACTGAATATTTTACGAAATATTTTATTTTTTATATCAAAATATGTCAGATTAAAATATAAAATAACTCAAAAAGTACTTGATGAAAAAAATACTTTATTATAGTGTTTTGGAAAGCTCTCGAGGTAAGCTACAAGAATATGTAATGCAAAATAGGGGGGGATTCCGTTTGTTTAAAAAGTTCAAAGTGATTTTTATATGACCTTGACGGTGCTATTCAAGGTCATACTAATATTATTATATAATTCGCCATTTAGAGCTCTACAACTTTTGCATGAAACATTTTTCACGAAAATGCGTCGTTTCCTCAAAAAACTGCTGATACGGGCGCTTTGTTACACCCTGTATATTTATTTCTAATATTTGTTGCAAGCTTTATTTAAATTATTCAAAGCAACACATAATGAATCTTTCAAATAAAACAAGAGTATTATTTCAAGAAAACAATAAAATTGTTTGAAAGAATAATATAATAATAATTAGTTTAAGTTGAAAAAAGATGAAATTTATTCAGAAAATATTTTATTTAAATAAAGTAAATAAATATATTATTTAAAAATCAATAATATTTGTTACTTCGAACATTAGTATGGTTGGACCATTTCAAAAATTATATTTCTCTGGTTTCAACAAAAAATTTATTAAATCCAAGGATACTTTTCTCTCTGTGTACAATGCGAGTCGTTTTATTTTTTTAATTCGCAATCTATCCAATTTATTCGACTATATCTCTGCGATCGCGGGTTTTATTTGCACGATTATTATTTAGCCCGTCGCGAAACGTGCCGATTTAATTTTAGCATGCGACATAATTGTTTTAATCGATTCGTACATTACATGCAACATTTAAACGCGCGTGCATTGCCACGTGATCGATATCCGTGTTTTGCTGCGCTCAGAAATATAAATAAATATATATATATATATATATATAAATCTCTAATCTCTTACATTAGTATGAATAGGTTCGTCGATTATTTTATAATACGTTGGAATTAAAAAAAAACAAGTTGCCTCGATTCTCTGTATAATTAAGTACGTCAGCGAGTGAAAAGAGACGCGGCGAATAATTGATAATAATTATCATTATTATCGCTCATTTGTGTTGATGATAACGACATGTGAAACGAGCATAATTTTTTCATCCGCTATTTATCACCAGGATCACCGATCACACGTTATCTCAGACATCGTAAACTAATCATTAGCATATTGTCGAATACAGTCGATAACGCATGTCTTTTTCAAATAATGACGAATATGTCTCGTCCATAGATCGCTTGGAGATCATTTGCTCCTATATATTCTGGCCGCGTCGCTTTTCGCAGCTGTAGTCTCATAATATGTTGGTAATCTCCCGTCTTAATCTTCCGTCTGATTGTATTTCGATCCTACGTTCACCTCCTTCCGCCACCACCCTCTTTCGGCGAGTTCCTCCTCCCCCTCCTCTTCCCCCTCCTCCTCTTCCTCTACGTATACGAGGTATGTAATACGGTAGGCGAGCGGAACGCCGTTGTTCGTGTGTCTTCGTGGAAGAAGAAAATGCCGCCGGTTTGTGGTTTCCGCTTGGCAACAGCGCAGCCGGCTGTCCGTGCTGCCTCGCTGGGTCGGACCCATTGGCGTAATCGCGAGGGGAGACCGGCCCCCCGAGTTCGCCCGATTCCCTTTGTGTAGCGGATCCGCAAAAAACGCGAAACGGAAGAAGACGGACGCGACGATGACGGGCTGGCTGGCTCTCTCGGGGCCCCGTCAAATTGCGACCTGCTGCGATATTAAGTCGCATCTGCCGACGAAAGTCGCTTATGTGCAATTTTCATGAGAGCTCTCATTCACTCGCCTTCGGACCGAAGAATATAAGTAAGCGATATAATAGCGCTTGTGACAAATTTTCGTCTCGTTACTGCTCATCATAGTCAAATTTTCATTATACGCATATATTTTAGCTGATAATATTATAGGTGACAGAAAATTTTGACAGCGACGCTTCGCCCGTTGACATTTGTCAGATGTCAAAATTTCCGCAGCTTTGTTTTATTCAAGTGTCATGTCTCAGGTTGGAGGATTAATATCCTTTAGTATTGTCTTTAACATTAATTGAAAGTTATATATCTCGGTCTTACGCTATTGGCGATCTCTCTCCCCTGCCTCTTCCGTCTCTTCTCTACCCTACCCTGTTTCAGTGGCTTTCATGCGGTCCCACTCTTGCTTCCCATCCGGCCACCGCGCATCTCTCTCATTCGATCTTTCTCTCATCCGACGCATATACCCTCCCCTTCTCTCTGTAACTACATGTACAAAGCCGGCAATCTTTTTTTTGCGTCGTCAGAAAATTCGGCAACATTGACTGACGCGGCTGATCCGCGCCAGGAGTCGCGGATGAGATCATCCGTCTCTCTCATTCGGAGGATGATATCTCTCTCGGCATTTTTTGATCCTCGATCGACGAAAGTTGGTCATCGTCGCCGTGGAAAGGATTTCTCCATTTGACGAAACGGTCAGGACGATCTAGTCTAGTAAGAGACCACGCTATCCTCGCCCGCATATTCAGATGCTCTCTCCTCGTTCCGTCCAGGATTTTCTCGCTTTGATCGCCGAGCGACTCGATCCCATAATTTTCTTTCACCCGATGCTCCCGTTAGGTTGCAGCTCGCGATGCCGCTACCTCCGGAAAGGATCGAGTTTTCGTGAAAAGGGCAGTTTTTTTTTTATACAAAGCAAAGTTCTCTGGATAATCGATTATTAATATTACACATTGTACATCTCTCGTATCTACACCTACCTACGCGTTCCAATGACGTCAAAAGAGAAAAAGAATGTCTATGTTAAGAGGTCCCGTCTTACACCCCATACAGCACAGAACATTGCAATTACATTGCAGTAATATTACAATCTTGCAAGTTGCAATGTAATATTGTTGAGACATTATTGGAACATGTAATTGTAATATTTTATGAGAATGTTACAGCAACATTTCAAAAACATTACAAAAAACAGTTTTCGGTAATCGCTAGTTCGTTTGTTTACCGCTACGCGGCGCGCGTTGTGTTATCTATCCCGCATTTAAGTTTCAGTCACGATGATTACATAAAGCTTGCAAAGAGCGGCTAATAAGATTAAAGATATAACTATTTTTTTATCAGTTTAATTTATCCGATACAATCCCAACACAGGGAATTCAGATATTGAACTGATTGTTCAGTAATCGGATACATAAATATCCAAAAAATTTAAAATTATTCATTGATTGTCTACTTACGACGTAAAATAGAGTCTAATATCTATATAAGTAAAATTTTAACTTTTATGAATGAAATTATTTAATCACTACTATTTTCTTAAACTTGTAAATTATTTATAAAATAGCGATGTTAACTATAGATAACAGGAAATTGTTAAATAGTTTCCATTCCTATATAATACCAAAAATTCGATAATAATTTTTTAATATGCACGATATTTCAGATTTTAATAAATAAACTTCGAGAGTATATAAAGACATCCAAGAGAGAAAAAACTCGTAATTGCGTAAAATCACAATCTTTTTTTCTTATTTCTCTTGGATGTCTTTATATATTTTCAAAGTTTATCTATCAAATTTAAAGCGTTCTGCATATTTGTAGCAACGCATTTCAATATTACAAATACATTGCACCGTAACATTACTGTAATATTACATTGTAATATTTCTAAGAGCGGACATTTCAACGTTGCCGCAGACTTGCAGTAACATTGCAGAAACATTTCGCAATTTCCATGCAATATTACAATGTTTCAATGCAAGGTCTATGCAACGTTTCTGCAATCTTTCGGTGCTGTATGAGACGTGTGACTTATCGAAGGAAAATGCTAACGACGTAGCTGAAATTATTCTTTTTTTTATTTAACCGTACATCGTGTATATTTGACATTCCAGTAATTAATACGAGAAGAGCGTCGATGCAAAATGTGCATGTAACATATGTGCATACAATCAAGTGTGCTCGATGCGCACGTTCGCGAGCGCGTGAATTGCACGGTAAATTTAAGCTCTATATAGGTAAACACGAGTTGTTCTCTCTCTCTTTCTCTCTCTCTCTCTCTCTCTCTCTCTCTCTCTCTCTCTGTCCCTTTTCCCCTCTCGAGGAGAAGAGAATGCTTTGCGGATTTGCTTATGTTCCAGAGGATATCTCACACATTTACATTTTTCCTCTCCTAAACTCGCGTGCAATTCTTTTAACCATTCTCCAATCTCGCGCAAATGTTTTCCGAAATGGGATTTCGCGCTGGTTATTACGTCGCGTAACGGGCCTCTTCAACCCTCGAGCGCTTTCCTCCGATCGCCCGATCCCCCTTCCCCCTCCTCCATCGCCCCGTTCGCCGCCCCCGGTCGTTATGGCGCGCTATGGCTCTCTCTCCTCGTGAAAGACCCTCCCCCCTTCCTCCCCCTTCCAATTCCAGACTCCGGCGCTCGTACGGTCGGCTCTCTCGATTTCGCTCTTCAACGGAGCGTCCAACTCGTCCGCGTTCCCGTTCCCATTCCCTTCTGTTTTCTAGTCCCCTTATATTTCTAGCCCGCACGTCACCCTATCCCTCATTGGCGCTGGGCGCAATTTTTCCGTGATCTTCCCACGCTGTGCGCGGGGGGATTTTAATCGGAAAATCGTCAAACTTTGGTATCGACATACTCTGTTTATTCAGAAGTATCGATTAGCTAGCCAAGTTATACCGAGAACGTAATTCCCTCCCTAAAGAGATAAGAAAAGAATAAACGCTTCTCTCATTTGTGACACGCAATCCCATAGGACTTAATAGCGTTTAAGGGCGACGATATTAGGGCAAACCTGAATGCGCGTACATGTATTGTCTCTATGTACGATGCACATGTATTGAACACGATTCGTTTCGGGATCGAGCTTATAATTCGAACGGCCCCTATAACAGCATTCTCTTTCGGAAGGGGGACTATGAGCGACCATGAGAGGCAATCACCATGGACACGATATGTTTTCCGAACGAGCTATAAGCGCGATACCGTTATATAAAAATGAATTCGGGATTAAGGATGTATGTGTCATATGTCAAAATATTGATAAAAGCATGAAAATTTCGTGGATTGCTTTACTATTTCTTCTGAGTACATTGAGATTCATTTTGTCGAATGAAATAAAATTTGTTTGAATCAACTAAATCTCTTGTTTGGATATGGGCAAACAAATCCTTTAATTAATACAACGAAAAAATTTAGTTGGAAAATTTGGTAATACCAACACACAAATTTGATTCAGTGAACAAAATTATTATTTGTATAAAATCAAATTTTTGGTTGTTTTCTATTTTAATTTTGTTCACTGAATCACATTTGTGTATTAGTATTACCAAATTTTCCAACTGCAGTTACATTTGCTTTTGTTACATCAACCAAAGTTTATCCATATTCAACAAAAAATTTGCTTGATGGTGATCTCTTGTGATATGATAAGAAAAAGATGTATAGATTATATTCTCCATCTTTTCAATTCTCTCGTCGTTAACGAGAGACTAATCAGTATTTCCCGGACAGATGAATCCGCCATGATTGAAGATGCACTGCATACTGCACATCACACTACGCTGCATAACAATTGACTGCGCAGTGACACACGAATGCGCAAAATAGCTTATGATATTCAACTAAACGATCTAGTTCAAGTAACAAGTACAATTATTTAGAACGCGATGAGATGGATGAATTTGATATCGCAACAATAAAATTTTATTCAGATAAACAACTCCATGCAAACAAAATGGTTTGTAAGTGTAACATTTAACTTCTTTCCAGTAACATAATTTTTATTAAATAAAACCAAATTACATGTTTAGTCAATAAAATGGTTCAACCAAATAATTTTGTTTTCTTTAACGAAATGGATCTCTCAATCTGTGCGAAACTTGAGCATAATTCTCTTAATGTTTTGAAAATTATTTAAGTTTAAAGTTTTATTAATTCTTATGGAAAATAGCGTAGCACTTATTGACAAATTTAACAAGGAAAAAACATTGCCAACGAAATAAAAATTTGCATATATATATTAAGAAAACTAATAAATATTTATGCAAAACTTGATGTAGATCTATTTATTCGTTTAAAAGTTATTTACTAAAAATTGTAGAAAAATATTATCTCTCTCTCTCTCTCTTTTTACAAATCACTCGTTTTTTTTTTTTTTTTGTTTCTCGTAGTTAATTTCAGAGGGTATTCACGATCAAAAGTTTTGTCATAAATTAGATTTTTTTTTTTTTTTTTTTTTTTTTTTTTTTTTTCGAAGACGTTAAAAACCATATTATTTTGTGATACTTTAATTTTTTTTATAATCCGGATTTATTAATTTTTTTTTTAAACAATATAAAAGTAAGAAATATTTTTTTAAAATTTTGATAGTTTTTTTTTGCTACTATTATACAGCCAAAACATTTTTAAGCATCATGTGCCAGATTTTTTATGGCTGAAATACGCATTGACGAGTTCTCTCCCGACATCATTTCCACGAATATCACAAATGCTAATCGATAATCGTTAACAACGGATAAGGCTAGATAAGGAGACGTAAAGAGAGAGAGAGAGAGAGAGAGAAGAGGGAAATATTGCCATTTCTTACTTTGATCGATTACTCGTACCTGAAAAGGACCGTGTAACATTTTACAATTGCTATCTAGGATCCCCGGGACCATCCGTATAGATCGATAAAGGTCTATAGCAAGCACTTATTATTAGTAATAATCTGACTAGACATTGTATGTTTAGATTATTTATGTTACAACGTTGATCGCTCGCGTGTATATCTACGTGTTGCTCAAGAAAGGGGGAGTTATTTATCGATAATAGAGTACTATTCGGATCTAATAATATCGAGTTTCTACTTAATCACGCTCGCACACGAGAGCTACCGTTGATTATCGATAGGATTTCGTGCTTACAATGGTTTCGCGGTGTCAAACAGCCGTTCTTAATATGGCGTTCAGTTAGCGATAACTATGTCCGCTGTAATAAACGGATAGAGATTGCCTTTGCATACGGAGGAGGAAGGGGAGAGGGGGTAGGAGGGAATAACCTTTACGGTTATTGTTCGTGGAGATTATTGATCGCTTATCTGTTTCCTGTACGAAAGGATATCACGTGACGTACGATCGATCGAGAGGTTGGTGCGTTTTATCGACGCTCTCTAATAATGTTGTAAAGTTGGAATACAGTTTTTGAAAATAATTGCAAATTAATTTATAATTATGTAGTTTACTTGTGTATCTCGCTTTGCTTTATATGAAAATATCACGGCGATACTGTCGGGTAAATACAAATCGAAATTGAAAGTTTGATTAATGAAATTAGTGATTTAATGGAAAATTCGCTTCTCTCTCTCTCCCTTCCTTCTCTCTCTCTCTTTCTCTTTCTGTATCGTTGGTAGTTTATTTTATGGAAATGAGTACGTGTCAGTGTGAATAATTCTCATTTTACAAATTCCATTTGTCTACCATTCGGTTATCCATTCGTCGTTACTGCGGGGAAAATTAGCGGGAATTCGTAAAATTGCTCTTTATTCAATCGGCACGTAACCCGGCGTCGCCTTTCTATTCATGTGTCTCGTTTCTTACACGGGATACGTTGACACTAAATCCGATTGCGTATCACGATGACGACTGCATCCAGATATGCTATTACTACCCGAAGTTTAATGGCGTCGCGCTATTCATGTGCTCGCCGATTCAGAGTTTAGGAGTAGTTGAACAAAGTTACGACCGGTATTATAGGCTACTCCCCCTCCCCCTACATAATGTTACGTTGTAATGATCGTTCTAACCTCTCTCTCTCTCTCGCGAGCGTAATTATACGGGTAAATATTTTCATTAGAAACAATGCTGGCCGTATAAGAGAAGCATCTGAATAATCTTGGCGTGAGAAATATTTTCAATGTTGCGCCGCAACCTTCCCGCCCGAAAGGTTTTCTTATCGTCCAACATGATTTGCGCGTTTTGCGACGCGCATAAATTCCGTACCATTTCCGCGACGACGCGGCGATGAATTCAAACGAGTTCAAGTGGCGCACGTTGCCGCGTGTCGATTTAACGCCGCGAGATACTTTGCGAGATTTATTGACGTTAAAATGACGAAACAGCGTGAGAAACTATGTTGATGGGATAAGCGATCGAAGAAAGATTCTAGGATCCCTAGAAGTAAGAGTCTGGCCCATGTCGTTCAATCTTTGATTGGCTCGATACGAAATGGTAGCCGCAATTAGCGATGACGTTTTAAAAAATCAGCCAATAGTATAATAATTTATGCACACATATGCACGCGTTATGCCGGGTACATATAGTGATAAGTATACACGGTATCCCCAATTTAAATGGCAAAACTTCAAGAGCGTATAGGGGATCGAAAAACTAAGACGAGACGTCCTTTAGAGGTTTGCTCGTTTTTGCTCCATTTCAATGAAAATCGCAAAAATTCAATCTCTCATTGTCAGTTGCTCTCTTGAGTCGATTGCCACCGAATAAACTTTCTGCTTCAAGATTCCTTACATATGTAAACACTTGATGTTATTCTTTACGGTGCCGATCAATTCAAGAGAGCAGTTAAGAGACCGAATCATAGATGCAGTGCACCAAATATCACTAGAACAATGTCTAGCTGCAATTAATGAGGTCAGTGCTAGATGTAATGCTTGCATTGCTGCAAGAGGGCAACATTTGGAACAATATCTGCATTAAACAGATGATAAAATAAATAAAATGTAAATGAATAAGTAAAAAAACGAAAACTTGTTTTATTTCTTTTTTTGTGGGTTTCTCCAAAATGGAGCAAAAACGAGCAAATCTCTAAAGAACTTTCTGTCTTAGCTTTTCCCTTACACGCTCCTGAAGTTTTGCCATTTAAATTGGGGACACTCTGTATATACAGCACGCCATTTTGTATCAAACTAGAATAGGCCAGATTCTTATTTCTAGGGACTCTGAAAGATTCTGGGTAGGAGAGGCGCCAATCTGGGTGGAGAGGAAGGAGCCTTTGGGACGATAATGGACACACACACATACATATACATACACACATTTACGTGCTGGTCGTATAATGAGCCGGGTTATGAAAGCCCACACCTTACTTACGACGTGATTCGAAATAAATACATATATATCCGGCGGAGACAAAGGAACCATTAGATTATTCATGCGACTCATGCTACCGTGTTGGCATGGCAACATTACACCGTCTGCCTTTTAAATTTAAATGATTGTCCACCCGCTAGTTCGTCATCCTCGCGATGACATCGGATTCTGTCAGAGAATTCGTAAAGTTCTATTAAATCAAAAATAAAAACGATATCAAAAGTTCTACTATATCCCGTGGCATCGAGACAGCCAACCGGCGAAATGTTCGCCGGTCGCCCAATCATTTCTGTCCTTGGCAGATGCTTCAGTTGAGCATCTGTTGAATTACCGAGCGCATAGTGTAAACGCTGGCAACGCTGCAACTGATATGAAGCTGTACGTAGCAGACGCGATTAATCGAGAGACCCCGATGATGGCGGTCAAGTCATGGTATGAAAGTCAGACTATGATATTTCACTTTGTATACAGATATCCCCGAAATTGAAATTATCAATCTTGTCCTTTATATCGTATGTATGTGTGTGAGACCACTAAATTTTTTATTTAACGAATATCTGCAACGTGATAAATAGATCTCGAGTCATGATGCGACAATTTTCATCATCGAACATTTATAATATTTATACTCCCTCCATTTTACGCAAGTTTATCGCTTATCGTCGATACATCAGGTTCCATCCACACTGGGAAAACAACTTCTTTTAAAATATACTCAATTTTAAAAAAAAGTTTGTTCATTTTTTTTATCTTCTTAATTGATTGCGTTGGAATCCCCTCTCGATAAATTTCAATTGATTCAATCTTACTATCTAGAATTTTTAGCATAGTATCCTGTATGCCAGATTAATATGTTATAAAGTTAGCAAACCCTTTTATACGTATAAAGAGAATACTGCTTCTCTGAAGATCTTATTCCGGCGAGTCAACATTACCGGCAGACATTTTATCGATAAAAATTTACGACGAATTGACCATGATGTCCCATGCGGGCGAAACTGGTCCCATCTTCAATTTAGTACATACATTACTTCATGTAATATGTATATTTCGTTTCACTCGCTCTATAAAATTTACGAAATAGAACGAAATGCTAATAGAAAGAAATGCTACGACAGAAATTGCTATTGACATAAACGACCAATTAAAAAATACAGAAAAAAAAGACTTTATTTCAATTTTATTCTATTCCTGATAGTATATCGATAAAATGTATGCAAAACTCGAGGTTTCATCTTTTTTCGTCGTACCGCCTGCGGGAGATTGTTGCCGATGACGCATGATTAAATACAAAACAGACGCACAAAGTGCGCGGTTTTAACGGTAGCGCGATTTCAACAACGGAGCGTTGCTTGAAGGAAGAGCGATAAAGATGTTCCTTTGGCCTCGTTGATCTGGCCTCGTTCCACTAATAAGCACGCCTCATCCTGCGCCGACGCGGCCTCGTTTCGCGTATTTTTCACGCCGTCGCCGTTGCTGAAGCAACGAAAAAAAAAAAGAGAGAGAGAGAGAGAGAAGAAAATGTATAAAACGCCGCGAGACAATTTTCCCCTTTCAAGGCGTTGGCTTTAAGCTTTTAAAGCGACGCAAGCGAAAGCCATCGAGCCGCGGCAAGATCGAAACCCACTCGCTGGACCCGCTAGTCCTTTAATCATTCGCGATAAACGAGAGATGAAATTCAAGACTTCTCGGACCTAAAATTCTAATAGGCGCAATTAAAACAAGGAAATGAGCGAGGCTGCTGCACGTTTATCGCTAATACAGGGTGGGGCATCTGAGACAGGCCACCCGAATAACTCCTACAATTTTGGAGATAGGAGAAAATGTTTGAAATAAAAGTTGCATGGTATCGAGGGGGAAATGAACTTGTGGAAGTGAACTTTTTTTTTTTTTTTTTTTTTTTTTTTTTTTTTTTTTTTTTTTTAAGGTGGAGGCGCTTAGGAGATTTGAAGGTCATCTTCATTTTTTAATATGGGACCATCCTAATTTTTTTATAGAAATCGATTCCTCGCAATATTTGGCACAAGAGATGATAAGGGTTAAGATAGCCAAAAAAGAATTTTGGTATTTTGATATAAATATGAGTATCATTCAAAAGAAATTCGAGCTGCGAAAATATCATCTTCTCTCATCGATATGATTTTGGATTTAGACGCGCTCAACGCGACGATTTGTTCTTTGCATTCGTATTATCTATCAATCAATCAATCAATCACTCAATCCAATGGTGTTTTGCTACACATGTGTGCATATTTTCGCTCGATCGGCTGACACCTGTCCGATACTTGCCCGAATGCTTGCGAGACTCGCAGCGTTAATATATCTGTTATCGATACCGTTCGATCTAGTCTCCTCTGTGTGCGTGCGCTCGGAAAACTGTTGCAAGCTGGTTCCGTATATATCGGTCTCTCGCGAAGGGTTGACGAGGAGAGGGAACAATCAGTATGCGTGGCTGCGCGCGTATGTGCGCGCGCGCGCTTGCGTGTGTCCACGGGAGCGTGTGCGCGCATTTGCGTCATGTGGGTTCGTTGTGTTTGTCCCGAGGGCAGAACGACCAGCTGTCTCCGCAGTCTCGTTTTATTTGCGTCCCTTCGCCCCTCGTCTATCCGGCGTGACCTCACCCCTCACCATCCTTCCTCGCTTCCCCCCCCCCCCACCATCACCCTACCTCTCTTCCTCCTTTCATCCCTTGCCTCCCCGAGGCTTCACGCATCGATCGCCAGCATGCGTGTAAGCATCGATGCACTCCGCGCACGTAGGGAGTAAATAGTAGTATAATCGTGGGTACCAACCCAGTTATGGGCACCCCACACCTCCCCCCTCTTTCTCCCTCCTTGAAAGTTTTTTTTTTTTTTCCACGATGAAGCTTTAAAGCTACGATTGATTTTTCGCGCTGCTAAAATACACACGAATTTTACATTCATGTCTCTATATACTTCTATACGATGCGTATAACTTACGCAATGCGTGCGCGAAGCGCGCCGTGATTACGTATGTTCAAAGGAAACTATAATAATTATAAAAAAAATAGAGTTTCATAAATATTAATAAGTTTTATGAAAATTCTTTCTTTCTTTTTTACCTTCAAGATTTTAATATATTAAACATTATAATTAAAGATATACAATATAATATTAATGACTTATAATAAATGATTATATGTATAAATATAATTATTTAATAATAATTCAATAATTATATTAATATAATAATAATTATAATAAATTATAATATAATAATAATTAATTTATATAATAATAATTAAATAATTATATATTTATCAAAAATAATTAGATATATTATATTAATATATATATATATATATACAAAAATATATATAATAAATTTTAATGTACAATTTTTTTTTTACTTTTCATTTTTAACCAAAAATCCCCCAAAATTACCAATTTTAATTTCTTTTTTAACTTTTAATTTTAAAATCATTTCTATTAATTATTATAAAATTTCTTTCTTTAACTTTTTTGAATAAAAGTTTTTGTAATATAATATATATTTTTATTACATATTTAAATTCATATTTAATCGAAAAAAAAAAAGAAAAAGAAAAAGAAATTACTTATATGCGAAACTCTCGCAGTTTCTCGACGAATAATTCTACAGTATTTGCCGGAATCTTTAAAGACATCTCGTATATTTTCTTTCGTTATAAAAACTGCGTCCACCTCCGGTGAAGCCCGGCTTTGCAACATTACGCTCGATTTGTCCTAAATTAATTAACAAGTTGTAAGTCGTTGGGCCGGAAAACTCGTTGCCAAGTCCACAACTTGCAGCTCATAACCGTGCTATAGCATCTCGCTTTTTTTTTTTTTTTTACTACCCTTAGAATATATAATAACCTTCGTTGTGAACACCTGGGGCATGAACCCCCTCCCACGCAATCTTTCATACCGTATCGATATCAGTTGTCAAAGCCCGGATTTTATACTCGCTAAAAGCGTATAACCAGGTTTCCCAATCGTTTTCGAGTGACGAAATTGCGGCAGCCAAAATATCGATGCAATTTAACGTTTCTCCAATAAATCACAATATAAGAATCGTTTATTTATCAAAACAAATTAATGCTCGATACAATTTTAAAGAACTTATTATATATTCTTTGATTGAGATATAACGAAAGCAAATACACTCTATAAAATATCGGGTGAAAAATATACTGTTTTTTCAATTAATTATAATAATAAAAATATTTTGATAAATAAGACGCGATAAAAGCGTGAAAAATAATATACGATAAATAAAATATTAGGAGGTAGCGTCACGAATCGTGAATTATTGCTGAGCTAAAATGTAATTATTTTTTATTTACGCGTGTAATCGTTGGAAAGAAGAATGAGAGCTTTATTTTGTAGAGCCTTATTTTATAATTAATGTCTCGTGTGCGAGAGAGCATTTACAAGAGAATGTCGTGGAAAGAAAGATATGGACAATAGATAATCCTTTTGCTTTCTTTGTATCTATAAAGAGAATTTATTAGTGCAAATGCCTTTTTAATATATCGAGGGAAACGATATTATACAAGCATTGTCCAATATAGAATTTTCTATTCATCTTTTAAACATAGATGTTTAATAAAATAGATTGTATAATTACCGAAAAAGAATATTTTTTAGATATAAACGCTCTTTTTTGAAAGATACGATAAATAAAAAAAAAACTCTATTCTTATATAAATAATTCAAATATTGTAAATTTTTAAATACAATATTCAAATACAAGATTGATTTGAATACAACAAATAAGATTTATTTGAATACAAAATTGAAATATTTATAATATAATTGTATAAGAAATATTAATTTGAATTATATATGTAGACAATATATTATAAAATACGACAAATACACACATACATTAATATGAAATAAATATTAACTGATAAAAATATTAATTGAAATATTTTACATAGAGAAAGGTATTTCAAGTATTTTAGAATCAAAAATTTAAAATCTATTATAAGAATAATATCGATTATATATATATATATATTACCGTATAATAAAATAAAAATTAAGTTATTAATTTTAAATAATAAATACGCAATTATACTATTACCATTAAACATACACAACTACCAAACAATTTATAAATTAATTACCCTATAGTTGTTGCGCGGTCTATATATTATTTATCTATAATTAAAATATTAAAGTATTAAATAAAATTTTGTAATGGAACGACGCGAATATAGTAACTGCCCTAATATGTACACAATGTTGTAAGCGCGCGACGTAGAACTTTATTGTTTACATGCCGTATGTCCTTTTCACGTCATTCGTGCGTGAGACTCGAGCAAGTACGCAACATTCCTAGATGCTCCGCGTATCGTTACTTTTCGATCATTTTCTAACATTATTATAAGCGACGATTATCTCGTGTAATCGATTAATTCATGTCGCGAGAAGCGACATGTGAAGATATCGTAGCGATTCGAGTGAGTGCCACGAATGAGCAGCAAGCAATGTGGACAATAGAGAAGAAGCAATTATTTAGTGAGTAATTAATAAGTTATTTATTACTTGTAAAATTAAATATCTCAATTAATATTTTTAGACACACTTAAAATATTTTAAGATTGTTTTTAACGTTTAAAATTATTTACGTTATTCATACAAGAAAATTCAATTTTCTCATCTATACATCATACATCTTTCGAGTATTTATATTTAATGAAATCTTTTTGTCCCGGTAATTATATGCAGTCTATTTTATTAAATATTTCAATATTTGATATTTTATTTTGAAAGTATTTTATTAAATATCTTTTTAAAAAATAAATGATAAATTAATTGCTCCTAATACTTAATTTTTTGAGTACGTTTTCGGACACTCTGTACTTTAATGGTCTTGTAGAAATTTACTTTTCCCCTAACAATAATTTGACCTGGAAGTCAATTGACATTTTTGCTGAAAGAGCAATTTCAAGCGATTGTCTCGATGAGGTAAATTTAAAGAACGACGTTCAATGAATCGTGAATAAAATACTCGGCGCTTTTTTCGCCCGGACGATTTCTCACTCTTATTTCCGGCGAGATCTGTCAATCTTTTGTCTCGTAGACGAATTTTAGGCAGTTCAAGGGGGGGATTCGTGTCTGGTGCCACTTTGAGAGACCCGTACAGTCCATTAACGACCAACATCTGGCCCTCGCCAGCTGTCATCCGGTAAAAGGCAATCCACGGTCAGGGTCTAGCGCGCTATTCGAATATTCAGGCTCGTTTTTTATCGCGTTTATTTTATTTTTTTTTTTTTGATAATATTATACCGCGATATGAAGATACATATTTTATGAAAATAATAAAATTTATGCATTGTTTTAAAATTACGTTCCCCTCGGTATATATTCAAAGCCACAAAATTTCATTTCATTTTTCGCTGCGTTCAGCTAGATAACTCAATTTAAGGGGTCTTCCTAGTTTGACACTCTGAAAATAAGGCGATTTTTGAGAATTTTTTTTTTTTAAAGAAAAATATAAAACATTAATTCTAGTGTCTTAAAAAAAAAATTATTGTTAGTGGCGAACATGATTCCAACCGTTATAGTCATCTGAAATTAAAAAAATCAAAAAGATTCTTAATCTGCATGAGTGTGGCAATCGCGTGAACCAAAATAAAAAAAAAAAAATATTGAAAAATAAAAAAGGGCAATCTAAAAAAAAAAAGGTCATTTTTCACCAAAAAAATTGATTAGTTTTGCAAGTCGCAAAATTTGAATTTTGCAAATATCGATTTAATTCTAGTTTACACGATAATCACACTCGTACAAATTAAGAATTTTTTTAATTTTTTTATTTTACATGACTATAACGGCTGGAATTATGTTTACCATTTTTTTTCTTTTTTTTTTTTTTTTTAGATATCCTGGTTAGACCAATTTAATTTCGAAACAAATATTTTGTTTGAAAAAAATTCAGGATATGTTGGAAACGTTATTTAATAAACGTGCAAAGCTTAGAATTAATATATTTTATACTTTTCTTTAAAAAAATTCTCAAAAATCGCCTTCATTTTCAGAACCTCAAAGTAAGATTTAGCCCCCCGTTATGACGTGAGATTTTCTTTGATTTTCCCGAAATTTATCGATCTTGACGTTTATAGTATTTATTGATTTGACACGAATCGCGTAGCGTGATCGCGAAATATTGTTTCAATAAAAATTGATTGCCTCGCATACGCGCAGATTTTCCATTGCGTCGAGGGGACGACAAAGAGGGAGCGTCGCGGAGATGTCGTATATAAAGGGGGAGAGAAATAATATGTCGCCCCCATGTTCTCATATTTTCCGAAATGGAGAACGCGCGTTTTCAGCTGCACGCGTGCACATACGTGTCAAAAACACGGATTGTGCGTGTAGTTTTTTCTCGGTTGCTGCGAAAGAAGAGTAGTGTAAGATGAGAAACATGAGACTTTCAGTAGGAACTACGGAAAATTGTCACGGATATTAAATGTTTCGAGAGACAGTTCAGAATTGAGAGAGACGTAAAATATTAGATTAGTTGAGATGTATTTTTATACGAATAATTACGTTTATAGCGAAATTGAATAATATATAAATAAATTGAATAAAAAATATCAGACTAAGTGCAATTATTTAAGTATTAGATTTTCAATTTGACATTAATTATATATCGCAATGTAACTCTAATGATTAGTTTGCCCTGCATCATTAATTGTGTTGGCTTTAATAATATAACCTGGAATACATTAGTAATTATACGTTATTAATTATGTTTGGCTTCACATAAATTGCGGATGTAGCAATAACGAAATGTAATTTAGGTCTCTCTCGAGGCAATTGATATCGTTTAATTCGGGGCGTTTCTGGAATATATTTGGTATATTTATTAATTATTGTTATACATTGTTGCTCCTTATATTTCATATAAAATATTATATTTCATACACCCATTTTGTTAAATAAAATAAAATTTGTTTGAATCAACTAAATCTCTTGTTTGGATATGGGTAAACAAATCTTTTAATTAATACAACAACAAAATTTAGTTGGAAAATTTGGTAATACCAATACACAAATTTGGTTCAGTGAACAAAATTATTAATTGTATAAAATCACATTTTTTTGTTGTTTTTTATTTTAATTTTGTTCACTGAATCACATTTGTGTGTCAGTATTACCAAATTTTCCAACTGCAGTTGCATTTGCTTTTGTTACATCAACCAAAGTTTATCCATATTCAACAAGAAATTTACTTGATAGTTGTCCCTCGTGATACGATAAGAAAAAGATATACGGATTATATTCTCCATCTTTTCAATTCTCTCGTCGTTAACGAGAGACTAATCAGTATTTTCCGGACAGATGAATTCGCCATGATTGAAGATGCACTGCATACTGCACATCACACTACGCTGCATAACAATTGACTGCGCAGTGACACACGAATGCGCAAAATAGCTTATGATATTCAACTAAACGATCTAGTTCAAGTAACAAGTACAATTATTTAGAACGCGATGAGATGGATGAATTTGTTATCGCAACAATAAAATTTTATTCAGATAAACAATCGCATGGAAATAAAATAGTTTGTTGGTGTAACATTTAACTTCTTTCCAGTAACATAATTTTTATTAAATCAAACTAAATTACATGTTTAGTCAACAAAATGGTTCAACGAAACAATTTTGTTTTATTTAACGAAATGGGTCTCTCAGTGTACTCTTAATTAAGTCTACGACGCACAATCGACCGGAGAGAGGTGGGACAGAAAGATGTAGGAATGAAAATTGTGTTTGAATATCCAATGGCTCGGATTGCCCATTGTTCAATGGGGATAATCGCGTTTTATTCGTATTATCTTGTCGCGCGCAGCCATTGGGGGATGGATGGCTGGTTGACTGACTGGCTGTCGACTCAAGGTCTTCGTATAACGGGACGGATTGAGCTTCCCTTGTACGTCACAAAAACAGGTTCTCCCCACAAGGTCCTCTTCCGCGAGGGCCAAAGAAGCAACGTGAATTTTATGACGCTCGTTATACGTGGTAAAAATTTTCTCTCGTTGCGCTTTTTCGTGACGTTAATACGTCACCGTATCCGATATTCGTGACTCCTGTCCGCGAGTCTACAATGCACCGAGTAAAGGATCGTAATGGGAAATTGGGAATATTGCGCTGATGCGGTGCTGCATCTCTCGTAACAATCTCGCCGCCGGCTGTTAGCCGAAACTACTTCTCTCCAGTACATTAAGCTAGATTATCGCAATTAGCTGCGCCGCGCGTGTAAACTTGTCAGTGTGAAGCGTTTGGCATCTGGCAGCAGATACTGCTAACAGATTGCGGTCAAACTCGAGCTGCGAGCAGCCTTATCGCCTCCATAGTCGACGCTCGGAAAAGTCCTTTCCTACGCGAGATTAGGCGTATCCTGCGAAATTATTACGAGTTAAAACCGTCGTCAAACTATAATAATTGAAACATTTTATTTCTCTAAACTCGTTCGTCTTTCGTCAAAAAATATACGAGGAATATACCAACGAACAGAGATATAAAAACGAATCGTGATTATTCGTAAAACTCGAATATTTTATTACGAGAATTTAAAATACTCGCGAGAATTAGAAAATATTTTTACATTATTAAAAATAATGTAAAAATATAATGTTCGGGCAAAAATCTTCGAGAATAAAATCTGTTTATTTCGTTACTTTAGCTTGAACGATTATTGTAATATGCGAATTAGTGCGTCGTAAAAGGTCGAGATGAGATTCCGGTGTGTTTAAATATTCGTTTTCGATGTAAACATTGATTTGTATTCAATAGGCTCGTCTCGACTCGAACGAGCATGATTCCGCTTTTAATGCCGTTCGTTTTACGGCTTCGTATATTTATTTTTCAAGCGAGGCTTTCGATTTTTGTTTGCGCAAAAACTTGAGGAATACCCAAACGGCCAGTAATAAAATTGAATTATTGGTAATCTTTCAAAAATTATGTCTGCACTTTTAAGTAATGATTTTATTCGATATTTAAACTGAATTCTTTTTTTATATATATTTTATATATTTTTCATATATTTTATCTTTGAGGAAAATAATTACACTCTAATTACATTTAATTTTACACTCGCTCGTGCGAAATATAATTAACGGTTCTGCGGGCTTTAATCTCGACGGAAATTTTCAACACGTAGTGAATGCGGTTTGGCTGATACAAAGTGTGGTTTTCAAGCAGAAATTATCACATTTTGGGGCTCGCCTTGAGACGTCACTGCTTTTTTTTTTTTTAACGCGGGGGACAGGGGAACTATGTATATTGTTAATTTATTCAGCATAAATCCAATGTGTATTTTTACACTGGCATCCCAGCTTCGAGATAGCTTTTGACATTTGACGGCTGGTAAATCGGTACGCGTGATTAGTTGTCATTAATCGTTAATCCGGGGGAGGAGATTGGTGATTGATTGCACACGCATTGATTGCGCAGAAAAGTCATTACGCGACGTGAACGAAACGGGGGACAGCTGCGCCGGGTGAAAGCAGAAACGAAGGGGGGCTCCTCCGTAGAAGAGGCGCTCCATTTCCTCTGCCCACTCTCCCGGGGCCCCCGCAAAATCGAATCGCATTTAAGCGCGTCGCGTTTAATCGAAGAAAATATGTATTTGTTGTATCCTCGACGATTTTACGAGTCGTTTTATGAAGACTTTCTTTCGCAGCAACGCTATCCTCTATCTAGAAGCTACTTTCCTTTCGCGTAAAAATTACGGCGCGATCACGACGCTGTTTTATTCTTAGACTCGATCCACACATTGCATTTTTACATACGGACTCGCCTTTAAACTTTATCGTTTTCGACACGGATCGGCTGCCATCGCTGTCCATCGATAGATGCAAATCGGTGCTTTATGCATCGGCCATGATATAACGCGAACGCGTTTACCGACTAACTGACTAACACAAAGCTGTTTTTAACGCTAACATAAGCGTAAAAATTATCGCCTGGGCGCACAGCTACTGACCTAGCTTAATATTTCCGACACAGAGCACGGAGTATTTACGTCGCCGCCCGCGCACGGACCATGTTTATATTTTGTTTTATAATTTCTCATCGGGTCTGTTCTCTCTCTCTCTCTCTCTCTTTCTTCCACTCGAATGCATCGTGTGTCTAAATGACGAAGCCAAGTGCACGATGTTAATTTAAACGTAAAATTTCACGCATAGATATGCATTCGGCGATCTAATTTTATCTTTACACTGCATCTAATATATATAGGGTGTCCCCAATTTAAATGGCAAAACTTTAGGAGCGTGTAGGGGATCGAAAAACTAAGACGGTAAGCCCTTTAGAGGTTTGCTCGTTTTTGCACCATTTTGGAGAAAATCACAAAAAAAGAAACAAAACAAGTTTTCGTTTTTTTACTTATTTATTTACATTTTATTTATGTTATCATCTATTTAATGCAGATATTGTTCCAAATGTTGCCCTCTTGCAGCAATGCAAGCATTATATCTAGCACTGATCTCATTAATTGTAGCTAGACATTGTTCTAGTGATATTTGGTGCACTGCATCTATGATCTATGGTCTCTTAATTGCTCTCTCAGGTTTACATTGAATGTGTAAAATGTCATTAGAATGTACAGGGTGAGCCATTTTAATCAATTCATTGGAATATTACAGAGTCCTTAAGTTTAAGACAAAAATGTTTCAGACAAAAGTTGTTTGGTATTGAGGGGGTCATTTGATGGTGAGCTTTATTTGATCTTGAATCAAAGTCCAGAGGGTTATTTCAAGATTAACTCTTTTTTTTATATGAAACCCTATATTTTTTATTGTATTTTTATAACCTTTTTTTTGAGAACCTTTTCAAAACACTATAACAAAGTTTTAAAATTTTTCGTGTTATTTTATATCTTAATCTGACATATTTCGATATAAAAAATAAAATATCTTAATACCAAAACAATATATTAATACCACATAACTTTTGTCTGAAATATCCCAGTGGAAGATAAGGAATGTTTGTAAATCTTGAAGAATAGAGATAATCATATATCTTCATTATTTTGAAAACTTTTATATAACAAAGAGTCAATGGGAAAAATGCGTTTTGGTGTAGGAGTACGATTTTTCGGATCACTCGGTATATTTTTGTATATACGCAGCTTGTGCGCCCTTCACCATTATGCCTCTCGTCTCGTCGCCTCCCCCGCTGCGAGAGAGGCAAATACCTTTTTTTTAGCTCGATCTTTGCGAACGCATCTCTCTCGACAAGTTCGAAAGGACAAGTTCGAACTTGTTGGAACATGTTGGTATTCGTTCCGCCTTCTCGGTATCGTTTATACTCGCATGCACGCCCAGTTTCGGGTCACGGTCTTGCACGCAGATCCGTGCCAGTCTCTTTGCGAAGCACGTTCTGGAGCGTTTCGCCGTAATCTTCGTCGTGAAAGGTTATCACACGATCGCATTGTATTCGCATTTTGTGCTCGGAACAATTACGGACGAGCGCCCCGCTTCGTGGGAGAAAAGCGTGCGCGGTGAAATGACTGGATATTGCGAATGCGTCGTCCATTATCTCGCTTTTTAATTAAGTTAAAACGCTGCCTCCAAATTAAGCCTTTGTTTGCCGGGGATACGCGAGAGGGCCCGTCTAAGACAAAATAAGGAAAAAAGAAGAAAGAAAGAAAGACCGCGAAAATGAGTCGATGAAGCAACGAAGATACGCTCGAGGATCCCGACTGATTTCTCGAAAATTACCCGTAGTCGTTCTCTTCGAATGTAGTACAATTTCCTTCGGTCTTTGCACCGGATGCACTTCGCCGCTGGATCCGGTAATAGAAAGAGCACCATCTACCACGTTTTCGCCTCGCGAAGGTTTCCCACCCCCGACAGATGTTTCTCGAGGGTGCAAGTGCCACGCGATCCGTCTTCTTACGCAAAGCTTCCCTCATGTCGTTTACCACTCGGCCTTCGTATATATATATATATATATATATATATATATATATATATATATATATATATATGCCCTTTTCTTTGTTCAGCCTCGGAATGTACGCAGCATCCGACCTTTTTCAGGGCGTGGTAGAGAATTCCTTCGAGATTGAGGTTCTCTCTCTTTGAGGAATTCTTCTTTTGGCTTCTTTTTTCTAATCTCCTCGCCTCCTTTTGTCATTTTCGTTAAACGAAACTCGCATAATACTAATCTTTGAGTTTATCAAATAAAATTTGTACTCTCTCTTTATTTCTCTCTCCCGTTCGTTTCCTCCCCGTAGCCGTGACCAGGATAACGCGCGGAGGCAGGAAATTGGAAATGCAAACGTTGCAAGGAGTCGACGACACGAGTTGGGAAATGGATGTTTCTCAAATTCTCGTGCCACTGCCATTCCCAACTTCACTTGTCGAGATTCGAAACGCCGTCGATCCATCTAGTCGGAAGTGAAATCCTCTCCAGATACTTGTCCTCCTCCTCCTCCTCCTCCTCCTCCTCTTCCCGCATCCCTAGATAGCTTCGTTATTGGAACGGCGAATTTGATTAAGGGCGTCAGCATTCTCCGTTCGCGATCGGGGGATTCATCTCGCTCCTTTCGTGCATATGATCCTCCCTTTTCTTGTATCCCTCTCACATATTCCTCCCATTTCGGCGCCTTTTCATTGTCCGTCTCTTTGATCGGCGAGAGAAAGTACTAATTATTATGCGAATGATTATGCGAATTATATTGTTGGATTAAATGTGAAACAATATTTTTTTCGATGCTTAATTACAATTTAATATCTTACGAAATGTATATCTTTCGCATAAGTTTTCACGAAAATTTGAAACACATGTTGTAATAATTTCTAGCAGAAACTTATTAATTAATTATTTATTAAATATACTGTCTTAATTAATTTTTCGTAAGAGACCATCCCTTATAGCAAAATGCATATTTACACGACTGTAAAAAACGAAATAATAATTAACACAGATCGTAGTTTTAATTTGCGTTACGCGTGCTAATATGGAAGTTTAATTCATGTTGCGTTGAATTAAGTGGAATTTTCACGGTACGATGAAGTTAATTGCCGGCTTTCCATTATGAATTTTCCGTCGAGTCGAAAGCGATCGTTTATTTTTTTCTCGCATTTCTCTCGACAAAGGAAGGGCAAGAAGGAGAGAGATATCGGTCGCTTTAACAACGAGTTACGGCCAGCTTTGACGCTAATGATCGTCTAAGTAGATTTAAACCTGTCTCGCCGTTACACGTCTCGCACATCGCGAACGTGTTTTTATTTTTGTAACCATTGTGTGTGCTGTGTGTGGAAAATGCTCTTGTACTTTTCTAGCACGTATCAAAAGATAAATAATCGGCGGTAGACCGACGATTGCGACAAATTCCGTGGCTAAATTTATCGCGGGTAAACTTGCTGTTTTACTTTCGCCTCATTAGACGTTTTGCTTGATTACAGAGTAATAACGATATAGTTGCGAGCCTCAAAAGGCGTGACGCATTAGATACTTACTTTTTCAATGAAAAGTCGATGGGAAAGAACAACGCGAAGAATTAATTTAAAGAAGATATTTAATTTAATTCACTTTAAGGGGTCTTCCTAGTTTGACGCTCTGAAAATAAAGGCGATCTTTGGGAATTTTTTTAAACGAAAAGTATAAAACATACTAATTCTAAACTTTGCACGTTTATTAAATAACATTTTAAATATATCCTACATTTTTTTCAAACAAAAATATTTGTTTGTTTCGGAGTTATAGTAGTCCAATCAGGATGTCTAACAAAAAAAAAAGAAGAAGAAGAAGAAGAAGAAAAATGGCGGTGCACGATTCCCGTTATATTCATCAGAAATAAAAAAAAAAACCAAAAGATTTTTAATCCATATGAGTGTGGTTATCGTGTGAACTAGAAGTAAATTGAAATTTGCAAAATTTAAATTTTGCGACTTACAAAACTAACCAATTTTTTGGTGAAAAATGAATTTTTTTTTAGGCGCTACCATTTTTTATTTTTCAATATTTTTTTTTTTTTTAATTCTAGTTCACGCAATGGCTACACTCGTGCAGATTAAGAATCTGTTTTTTTTTGTTTTTTTTTGTTTTTTATTATTCAAATGACTACAAAAGGCTGGAATCATGTCCGCCATAAACAACAATTTTTTTTAGTCACCCTGGTTGAATTATCATATCTCCAAAACAAATATTTCTATTTGAAAAAATTTCAGGATATAAATTGAAATGTTACTTAATAAACGTGCAAAGTTTCGAATTAATATGTCTTATACTTCTGTTTAAAAAAATTCCCAAAAATCGCCTTATTTTCAGAGCGTCAAACTAGAAAGACACACTTCTTAAATTAATTAAATTTAAATTAATTTAAATTACTTGAATTTAAATTTAATCGATCCTTACGGGTCAAACCTCTTTATTCCTTATCTCTAAAAAGGTCTATCTCGCGAAAGAAACGTCTCTTCGCAGTTGAAGAAAATGTTTCTTTTCTTCGTCGTTTGACTCGCACAAGCAGACCTTTAATTCGACGATCAAATATTATTGCTATCGCGGCCTGAGTATTTGCGTCAAACAAACACGACGATAAAGAATTGACCATCATACGTGTTTTCTCTGATAACAAATTCATGCGAAGGAGAGATTCGTTTGATCTTCAGCTTCGAGGGAAGCTAATCTCCACACGCGTGCAAAGAAAATGGAGATAACGCAGGATAAGAGTTTCTTCCGTTTACGTAGGCTCGATGGCGAAACGAGGGGCGAAGGGGGAGAGGCCTTGGCGAAAGCTACCGAGTTTCGAATTGACCGGGTAGCCCCGCTAAAAACGAATATAAACACGTATCCGCTCCAAGTTTGTAAATTGTGAAAATCTTTCTTCACTCAGAATGACAATGTATTGTATAAAGTATAAAAACGACACGTCGCGCCGCGTATCGCGCTAAATCAATTCGCGATAACCGCTCCTATTGATAACTCCTTATCTCTTTGTTAACGCGTGCTTTTAGATTTCCGAATCCGTTTGTTTTTCGAATCGATTGTTTTTTTTCTCTCTCTCTCGTATGTTAGAAACGCGCGTTTCTCGAGCACGCAACACAGGCACGCGCACACACACACAAACAAACAAACAAACACACACACACACACACACAACAGGAGCGAGTATAGTTGCTACACGTTCCTCGTATCTCGTCTCGTCTCGGCTTGCCATGTTGTTTTCGTCGAGGGGGCAGACCTCGTGGATCTCGACTCTTCGGGCTACGTCATAAGCGTCTATTTATACTCCGACGCAGCGTATAAACTTATACAGGGTGTTTCCTCACGACTCGTATTCGCAGCTTGCCTTTGTCGCTCGTTAATCGATCGACGTACATAGATGCGCTACGGTCAAGGGACCACGTGGTACATGTTAATGAGGGAAGCGAGGAGCTTGTACTGAAACGCACGTGGGTGAAGCGAGAGAGCAAGAAGCATGCACGTATTATCGTTAAGTCTCTAAGATAGAAAGAAAAATCTCAAGTCTGCAAAATTTTATTTATAATTATTAACGATATATAAGTGAATAAACAAAAGGATTGATAAAGAAAGCGAAATAATAACAGATGGTTAGATTTAATTCAGAAATGAATAGGCGCGAGAGAGCTCAAAAGACAAGAGACTGTGAGAGATTTGGCCTGTCCCACTCTGTATACGCATTCTTCGTGAATGAAGTTGACACAGCATTCGGATCTTGACTGTAGCGTCTCGTGAAGGGTATATCTATTTACCTACCTACCTACACATTGACATCGCGATCCAGACGGTATTTCCGTTCGCGGTGACTACAAACGTCTGACGTGTTCGACGGAATTATATCGAACGCGCGACGCTCACCCTATACATGAGGAAAATTCGCATTATTCGAAAGAGAATACGATACACATCGTGCTGACATCGGGGTCGAAACGGTCAAGGAAGTCGGCGAGACAAAAGACTAGCTACATATGAATAATAATAATGGATAAGATATGTGTAAAGTATATACCGGGTGGGCTCGAAGGTTCTGGCGAGATTTTGAGATTTTATTAGGAGATTTAATTCTGAACGAAAAGTTTGCGATAAACGTGGATGGAAAAATTTAGCGCCCAAAGATCTCCGAAATCACGGTTATTTTATACATTTTTTGCAAATATGTAGGAAAGGTATTAAGGCGTTTTTTAACAAAAAGTACAAAAGTTGTAGAGAATTAAATTATCTTTCAAATGAGATCAAAACGATTGGAATACGTCACGTAATAGGTTATGAGATAATCAGTTTCAAATATTCAAAACAATGTTTTTTTCGTCGGCTGTCGGCGATAGAATTTTTTAAAAAATACTCTTCATTTATGCTGTTAGGCTAATTTCTTATGTTTATCTTGCTTATTCCGCGAAAAAAATTTTATTTTTCTGCATTGTTTAAAGTTCAAACCAATCACCATAGGAGGACACGAAAGGAAGAGCAGAAGGGGAAAAAAAAAGAAAATGAAACTTAATAAATTTCTTGGAAAAAATCAATAAAAACAAAAAATAAAAATCTTTTCCTTTCATAGAAATAAAATAATTCTTCTTTTTTTTTTTTTTTTTTTTTTTTTCAAACTAAATAGCACTGTAATAGTAGAAAATGAATAAAAATGAAAAAAAAAGCGCTAACTTTTTAAGGAAGCATTTTTCAATCCATGTTTATATAGGAAACCTTTTGTTCAGAATTAAATTTCCTATAAAATCTCAAAGTCTAGGCCCACCCTAGATAGATTGCCATTTTCCGGAGTCAGGGGGGCAATTTCTGCGGCAAGCAACGGAGAATAAGTACGATGAGTGCATTAATGCGAGAACCATATTCGGTTCTCGACGTCGTGTAGCGACATCAGGGCCTCTGTCATCACTCCCAGGCCTGCAATCTGCGTGAATTACGCAGATTACAGAGAGCGCGCGCGCGCGAAGAGACGGCGAATTTTACGGCCGCGGTATATACGGTGGACCGAGCGAGAGATGATCTTCGCTCGACGATACAAAACGACTTGGCGATAATTTGCAATCATTTATAAAGCCGCGATAAATTTATCCCGGTCTTACGCGAATCCCAAGATTTCTTCTTTTTTAAATTAGATACTACTAACGCTAAGTAAGGTAAATTCGTTTCGCCTTACACTTAACGCTCCCTTAGCCGGAAACGTTGCGAAATCTCCTCTGCGTGAACGTCACGAATCTGACATTCGCCAATCTCCGACATCGTTTGCGTCGTTATGACGTAACCACGATTGAGTTGAGTTTCTGCAGCAATAAATCCGTTAATGGATGAAGCCGTTCGCCAAATTGCACTTATATCGCCGTTTCTCCGCGGAATGGTTTTGGTCCACTTAGGTCGTTAACCGTAAGGAACGGTCACAAGTCATAATTAAACAAGAGTAACGGTGTATTTTGCGAAGGATGGGAGGGGCGAGCACATCACATAGCTTCAACGTACATACCATATATATTTTTAATTATGGAAGCTGAGAGGAAAGATTATCATTAAAAATGACAGATAAGATCTGTCAATTTTCCACGTGATTGTTGTCACCCTGAACCTACTGCTGCTATTATTTAATTTTTTTTTTTCTACAATCATTGATAATTACTGTTCAACACGCCACAGGGAGCGACGTAACGTTTACGCAACGCAAATTGAAAGCATCGCGAACGAGTTTGAGACGACAATGACGATAATAATAAAGATGGCAACGGGATATTTAATTATTGTCCGTTAATTATGTAATTTCTAGTCAATCAAGACCGTTAGTTATCTCTCTTTTTTTTCTCCGCTTCTATTTTCGTTGTTTTCCTCAATTCTTTTGCAATTGAATTACGTAAGTGTATTATACGCATTGGTTCTAATTAGAATTACTAGGACATGAAGCGTGTTATGTGAACGCAGCATGAGCACAACCACAACATGGGAAGGCACTAAATAATTAAATAATGTTTAATTTAATCGAGAAAATCAAGTAAAACGTAAAGGGCAACGAGACCGATATAAAAGCCAGCTGTTTTTGAAAATTATGTTTTACCGCGAAAATAGTATATATGGTCGACACAATTTTTTCATCGCGAAAAGCGCGAACCGTGAAATTATGCAGTGGAATTGATCGGTTTTTTTAAACAACCGAAAGGATACGAATTACAATTTCAAAATTATCGTTAAAATGCATGAGTTCTCGCGACGACGACAATGCACTGAGAGACAGATTTCGTTAAATAAAAGAAAATTGTTTGGTTGAATCATTTTGTTGACTGAACATGTAATTTGATTTTATTTAATAAAAATTGTTACTGGAAAGAAGTTGAAGGTTACACTAACAAACTATTTTGTTCGCATGGAGTTGTTTATCTGAATAAAATTTTATTGTTGCGATATCAAATTCATCCATCTCATCGCGTTCTAAATAATTGTACTTGTTACTTGAACTAGATCGTTTAGTTGAATATCATAAGCTATTTTGCGCATTCGTGTGTCACTGCGCAGTCAATTGTTATGCAGCGTAGTGTGATGTGCAGTATGCAGTGCATCTTCGATCATGGCGGATTCATCTGTCCGGGAAATACTGATTAGTCTCTCGTTAACGACGAGAGAATTGAAAAGATGGAGAACATAATCTATACATCTTTTTCTTATCGTATCATGAGAGACAACTATCAAGTAAATTTCTTGTTGAATATGGATAAACTTTGGTTGATGTAACAAAAGCAAATGCAACTGCAGTTGGAAAATTTGGTAATATTGACACACAAATGTGATTCAGTGAACAAAATTAAAATAAAAAACAACGAAAAATTTGATTTTATACAATTAATAATTTTGTTCACTGAACCAAATTTGTGTGTTGGTATTACCAAATTTTCCAACTAAATTTTGTTGTTGTATTAATTAAAGGATTTGTTTGCCAATATCCAAACAAGAGATTTAGTTGATTCAAACAAATTTTATTTCATTCAACAAAATAGGTCTCCCAGTGTGACGATGATGCGAGAGCAAGATAAACATCCTGATATAATCGCGAATCTACGAAATAATAAGGTTTACAAAAATCGTGAAAACAACGAAATAATTACGTTTCAGGGTGTCTACTGGCTGCTTGGAAAAACATGAAAAGCTTGTAATTTTCAGGAATTTTTTTTGTACCTGGATAAATCAGAGAATTTTCATGGAATTTTATTAGGATTCGGTGAATTTTTTTTTTTAATTTTCTCTTTAATTAATCCCTAATTATTTAATCTCTTAAATAATTTTCTTTTTATATTGTAAGTAATAGACAATCCGCCAATAAGTCAACTTGTGAATTATAAGTTTGAAATTAATATTTAAATTATATATCTATCTCTGTTTATATATATTTAATTTTATTGTTAATAAAATATTGAACATGCCGTACATATCATTTCTTTTAAATTTACAAAATGATAAAAGTTATGCAAGTTGAAAATTTTTATCTTAACGAAAACTATTCAGTCTTGTTTCTCAGTACATATATAAATCTAGCACATGAAACTTAATTGGTCTTGTGTTTTTCTTTCGCGCGAATGTAAAGCATTAGAAAATAAAATAAAATAAAATAAAATTTAATTAAAAAAAAAAAAACTAATTTTAGGAAATTGCAGCAAGAAATCTTTAAATATCCTCGTTACCTGGAATTTTGAACAAAAATACCTGAAAGATCAGGGAATATCCAGGGAATTTTTTTTTTACAAGATTCGAAAAAATATCCTGTGTTTACATTATATTAAATGCGCGTCTGCAAAGATTAATAACTCTAGAGATACATTTCCGTCTCACGTTTTGATTACGAAGCATCAATAATCATGTTTGCTCGTACGTTTTATTAATAAAATTGACGATTAAAAAATGAAAAATCGCACGCTATCGTCTTGTTTTTAATCGGCGTTATTCGAAATGCAAACACACGGATTATCAAAGTCGAAGGATCGCTCTGAAGATTTACGAACAGGTCAAAATTTAAATAGTAGCCGTCCTTCGTTCGCTCTTTACCGCCTTGTAACCATAAGCGGCTCGAATTCTTGCCGATCGTTTTTTTTTCTATGCCGATTGCGTAGTTG
Source organism: Polyergus mexicanus (assembly GCF_030449975.1). Taxonomy (NCBI): domain Eukaryota; kingdom Metazoa; phylum Arthropoda; class Insecta; order Hymenoptera; family Formicidae; genus Polyergus; species Polyergus mexicanus. Next base: position 5,824,741 of record NW_027223324.1, read on the forward strand.
CGTATGCATCGGGTCACGATTATCGAGTTTTTTTTCTCGACTGAAAATACAACGCTTGTCCGCATAATCATTGGCGAGATCAAACATATACGTCAATCATGAAATTGTATTAATATATTTATTCATCAATATCCAGTTCTGATAGCGCGAACACTTTTTGTTGTATAATATTGTTCTATCTCACGTACACATATGTGTGCCTTTATTTAATAATCGAATTTAATTTACGAATTAGTCATTTAATAGTAAATGATGGAGCACTATTCGTTCTTGCTTACAGCATCGCCGCGGGTGAGTTTCTTCTACCAATTCTTATATTAGGTGTACAACTTTGCTTCCGCCGTTTTCCTATAGATGGCTTTAGCGGTAAGTAGTGGTCGAAATAAATAGATCATAGACGTCATGCAATAAACTTGGGCATCTGTCAACATAACTCCATAGAAACATTCGTCGATTTGTGTCTGCGTCATAAAGTTATTCTCGATTGAAAATGTCAGTTTACGAGCCAAATTCTCGTCATTTGCGGGAGGTTTTAATTTTCTGCTTCAATATGAAGAAATCTGCGGCTGAGGCTCATCGAATGCTCTCAAATACTTATGGTGAAGCCGCTATTAGTGAAAGAACGTGTCGCGAGTGGTTTCAACGCTTCAAGAACGGTGATTTTCACGTCGAAGACCGGCATAGCGGTGGAAGAGAGAAGGTTTTCCAAGATGCAGAATTGGAGGTATTACTTAACGAAGACTCGAGTTAAAGTCAAAAAGAATTGGCACGATCATTGGGAGTGACTCAACGAGCAATTTCAAAATGTATAACCAGTTTTTTACAATAAAGCCTCGAATGTCGGAAAAAAAACGGCGGAAGCAAAGTTGTACACCTAATATAATCTTTTTTGTTTCGTTTTTACTTTTTTTTTTTTTGTATTTTTGAAATGATAGCGAAAATAAATTTCAGGAAACTATGTTTATTCAAGAATATTGATAAATTATGAAATTCTCTTTTTCTCTTTGCATACGATATGTATGCGAAGGCTTTGGAAAGATACACAATCTTTTTTAAAACTGGTTAAGCAATCGAGAGAGATCCCCCTTATCATTATTTAAAAATCAACGCTTTTCATTAAAATGGAATTTAGGTAACAGCGTGCGCGCGTGAGAGGAAGATTATGTATTTTTACATGAAATGGTGTTGATATCACGCACAAAGCGCGAATAATGACACTGGAGAAAGATTTTATTCGAGTTACATAATAATTGCTACGCTACAAAAGTGTCGTTACGTAATTATGTCGTCAAATTGAACGGAAAACGAGAGCTGTAAATAACAGCTCGAGAAACTCTCTGTCGATACACGTTACGTCATAAATCATTTTGCCGATATATAACACAATACGAGCGATATATAAATAATACCGCGCAATTATTATCGCCACGTGTATGCCGTTTGTCACGTGCGATGGTTACGCGAGGCACACGAGATCACGTTGCTGCGACGCAGCATTGATATCGATCGGTGTGGGAAGAGGCGAGATATTCCGGAAGGAGATTTTCTCGCTGGAAAAAAAGGAGAGATTCGAGAAACCGAGATACAACGCGGTATCGTCTTCTCGCCGCAAATAGACGATGCAATTATTTTTTGTCGCGCCGTTAAGGGGGCGTATCCGTTTGTATTTTCGAAGAACGAGTACATTTTCTAGATTTTTTTTTGCAGCGCAATGACTCGATAAAAACTTTTTATTCTTTTTTACAATATTAATGCGATATTATTAAGTACTTAAATAAAAATATTCAGCTTGAAAAAGATTTTTTTTTCTCTTAAAGTTATGCGAATATTTGCAGATTTATATTTTCATGCACGGTGTGCATGAATGATGATTGCATAAGTTCGTGCCCGATTTTCATAGATGGCATTAAGTTACTGCACGGCGGAGTTCTATTGTTTTCGTGTGGTAATTGTTGCTTACACCGAATAGATGACGTTGTCTTATGTCAATTTAGCGTCAGATATTGTTCAGATAAGTCCATTTGTGCTTAAGAGAAATCATTAAAAATGGAGAACGAAAAGGTGCATTTGCGGCATGTAATGCTACATGAATTTCGGAAAGGCATGAGTGTTGGGATTGCACAAAAAAATATTCAAAGCGTTTATTTGGACCGCGCTCCTGCTCTCCGAACAGTCAAAAAGTGGTTTGGCAGATTTCGAAATGGTGATTTCAACATGGAGGATCAACCCCGCTCTGGACGGCTTTCTGGCATTGATGATGACATTGTGCATGCCTTAGTGGAAAGAAACCCAAGGATTACAACTGAGGATATTGCTGAGAGGCTGAACATTGATAATTCAACCGCTTTTCGTCATTTAAAAAAGCTTGGATACATTTCCAAGCTTGATACGTGGGTGCCGCATCTTCAACCACGACAATGCTACGCCACACGTCGCTCAACAGACGCTGCGAAAACTGCAGGAGTTGCAATGGGAAATTCTGCAGCACCCGCCATATTCTCCAGATATTGCGCCTTCAGATTTTTATCTGTTCCGGTCTTTGCAGAATAGTTTAAATGGCAAGAATCTCAATTCCGAGGAAACTGTCGAAAACCATCTTACAAACTTTTTTCAAGAAAAACCAAGTTCTTTCTTCAAAAATGGAATCGACAAGCTTATAAATCGTTGGAAAACCATTGTAGAAAAGAATGGAGACTATATAATTGATTAATAAAAGTGTTATCTCTAAAATATAATCTATTGAAGTTTATATTTAAATCGGACACGAACTTATGCAATCACCCAATACTTTTCCCATGCACACAACAATTGTAGAGTGGACCTCGCTTCGTGTTGTAAAGTACATGCGTGGACGCAGTGGGTTCCGCCCCTCCCTACGGGGGGGCTCCACTTCCGAAAGATATAACCTAACCTAAATCCACTTTCAGTTTTAAAAGTAAAATTGAAGACGTGACTCAAAAATTCATGTAGTCGCATATCGAAAGGTGTTAACGAACTGCGAGAAATAGGTGAAACCGATTATTGACAAAATATCTATAATCATGTACCTATCCCGTAAATGTAAACAAATACTTTTTCTATATCTATCCTACAACAAATACAACGTTCGCAAACTTCACTTTTCCTGATATTACTTTATAATAGAGAAAAAGCATTAAAACTGTGTGAAACTTTAATTTGTCATATCTTCTAAATGAATCCTTTCCCCCACTTTTTTTTTGGAGGGGGGGGGGCGAATTACTCAGAAGAACCTCCCCTATAACATATCTAAGTGGCGATAAAATCGGTGAGGTGTAACATTTTATGCATATTTATCAAAAATTTTATTAAGCTAAAAATTTTTATTTAAGTATTTAACATTATATGTTAAGTGGTTCAAACGAGTATGCCCCCTTAAAGAGTCGCACGCTCTCGCGACGCAAATAACCTTATAAGTTAACCGCCGTGATAGCGTCGTGCGCGCGTGACGTCATAACGCATCGATTAACACGCGCGATCTGTCCTCGATGATACGTCCGATTTGTTTTTCGGTCTCGCGAACACGTGTAAAATTGCAAGATTGCGAATGCGCGAAGCCAATGGCGTTCCTTACTCGGCGATTTTGGCTCTCGATATCGCTTTGACGCTGTTGAATACGCAACGTTGACTGTAAAATATCAGAGCGCTTGAGAGAGCGTCGCTTTCGTATCGATGCAGGCGTTCCCCATCTTTATACTCGGAGAGTTTACGCACTGAAATTTCCCTCTGACGAAATTGCATGAAAGGACGTAAGCGTTTGGAGGGGCGGGGGGGGGGGGCTCTAAAGACTGCCCGCGGCGAGACGAGATGCAACCCACCGAGTTGTCGGGATCCCAAGGTATTTTGTATCCCGAATACTCGGGGTCCAATTCCTATTTTCTCTCTCTCTCTCTCTCTCTCTCTCTCTCTCTCTCTCTCTCTCCGTCTCTCCCCGTCTCCCCACATCAGACGGAGAAAAACCTCTCTCCGAACGAATCTTCTCGTCGCTCGAGGCGTAGATATTTTCTCTCATTCCTCTCTCGTGCTCTTTGTATTTAATTTACGCTGAACGATTTAGATGTATCCGTCGAAAAGTTTTCCCGAAAGAATTCCGGAAAACATTGTGGATGGAATTTATATTTTTTTTTTTTTTTTTTTTTTTTTTTTTTTTTTTTTTTTTTTTTAGGGGGACATAGTCGTTTGAAACCTCGAACACTGAGTACATTCTCTAGATCTTTATGCAGAGTAACGACTTGATAAAAATTTAAAATTTCTTTACGATATTAATACAATATTATTAATTACTTAAATAAAAATTTACAGCTTGAAAAAAAATTTGTTTTTAAAGTTATCGGAATATTTGTTCCTCCAAATTTAAGATGGTGTGCATGAAAACGTTCGTAAATCATATTCGAAATAAAAAACACACTCTTTTTTTATTAAGTATATAATAGCTATCTATGCTATGCAAGCGTTTTTTTTTTCAAAATCTCCAAAAATAAAAAAATGGCGGCGTATTGAAAAAAAGATTTGTTTTTTTTTTAAGTCCATCTTTTTTTGTTTATAATAAAAAGATAGAAAATCGGATTAAAAAAGAAAAGCCTTCGTTAGCAGATGCGGAATCTTATTAGGAACCCGCAAAATTTCAAGTCAATCCATCGAACGTAGCCCGAGTTTTCATGCACACCGTGCACGAAAACGAATAAATCTGCAAATATCCGCATAACCTAAAAAAAAAATTTCTTTTAAGCTGAAAATTTCTATTTGAATTCTTAATAATATCGTTAAAAAAAAAAAAAGTTTTTTTATCAAATCGTTGCGCTGGAAAAAAATTTAGAAAATGTACTCGTTTTTCGAAGATTCGAACGGTTTATCCCCCATATTAAGTAAACCATTCCGGTCCCAGATTATATCCTTGTATCGTATGTGTGTGTGTGTGTGTGTGTGTGTGTCCATCGAGCGATGAATAATTCCGCGTTCGACCCGCTCGTCGTCCCATATGTCCAGCCGCGACCGATCGACCGTCCACGTCGACGTTCCCGCGGAGTTTTTCTTTCATGAAACGACCACGGCCTCCTTCCGCCATTGCGACGCGATTGAAACATCGCGCAAGCGGCGAAAGGGGGATTATAGGGGCCGTGAGAAAAGCGGTAAAACGCGTCGGTAGCGCGCGGAATCTTTTGCTCCAAGTTCGTCGACCGCCGCGATGCGCTCACAATCAGCGCAAACGGGCGCGATGTTTTTCCGCCCCCTCGTTTCTCCTCCCTCGTTAGGTAAATCGAGTCGAGATCGTCTTCTTGTTTTCGCGTGCGATTTAAAGGCCGCGAAAAAAAATACACGTACACAAAATGATGACGCTCGAAAGGCTGTTGCGACATCGGTCATCGTATATTTTGTGCGAATTGATTTTTTTTTTCACGCTGACAATATTTTATCGATAAACGAAGGCTGTGTTATGGCGTAAGATGGTGTCTGGGTGTCGCAAACCGTTCTCGCTGGTTACGTTCGCGTCGGCGATTTTGTTTACAAGTAACCCGGGACAGATTGACTTCGGGGGGGGGGGGGGGGGAGGACGTTCAGACGTTTTCTCTCGCGCGCCGATAGGCAGACGTCGTGCGGTAGCGTTTGAGGTTATTTTGTTTAAAAATAAATTCTCGACGGGATTGATTCTGCGAAAGAGGCGCGAGCAGGCGCAGGCCGCCATAAAATAGACACACGTGACGCAAATGAGGCGTTTGCAGGAAGGGTTCGCAATAGGTCACGGGCTTACGTGGGGTGTAAATTATCAATAATAAAAGATTGATTGCCCCGAACGAGAGAGCTCGTTTCAGCCAATCTCCGCGAATGACATAATCGAATCCTCGAAAATGCTAATCGAACGTCATTTGGGTGATCCACTCGTGGCGCGGGATTTTATGCCGCAGCTGGCCGGAAATATGACCAATAATGCAATGCGAAATTGTGTCTCCTTAATTATTTAGCGATGTGTCAAAATTAGATATATCTGAAAGCCACATCGAACGCAGAACAAAATTCAATTAAGATGACTTATCAAATATTAAAATCTACGATGATAGGAGATGGATGGTTCTAGCTTTATCTTACCGTGCTATGCGTATAATATTTTTCTAACATTTATATTATTTATATTTCGTGCATTTGACGTATTACAGTACAAAATCTTTTTTTCTCGCGCGGTTCTGTTTATACAATATAAATTGATATAAAGTGAAAAAATGACACATAACTATTGGGTTGAGTAAAAAGTCATTGCGTATTTTTGCAACAGATGGCATTAGTTCAGTTTTGGCAGTACTAGAGTTATTCACACATATGTTTGTCATATATCGTTTAAGCTGACGGTTTAAGCTTCATTCTAAAAAAAAAAAATTGAGCGATTTGGTTGAGTTTTGGAGATTTTACAATAAATTGAAGACGGAAGACCAAACTGTGCATTTTCGCCATATTTTACTGTTTTATTTCCGTAAAGGGAAGAACGCGCGTCAAGCTTGTGAAAAATTGCGTAAAGTTTACGGTGACGATGCTTTACAAGAACCAAAGTGCCAAAACTGGTTCAAGAAATTCCGCGCTGGTGATTTTGATTTCAAAGATGCTCCTCGGTCAGGAAGGCTCACCGAAGTTGATGACGACAAAATAAAGGCATTGATCAAGTCAAACCCACGTTACACGATACGAGAGATTGCAGAAACATTGAAGATCAGTCAAAAAAGTGTTCACGTTCACCTAAAGAAGCTGAGATACGTAAGCAAGCTCGATATTTGGATTCCTTATGAACTCAAAGAAGTTCATTTGACGGCGCGTATAAACATTTGCGATATGCTCATGAAACGTGAAGAAAACGATCCTTTTTTGAAACGAATGATAACTGGTGATGAGAAGTGGATTGTTTACAACAATGTGGAACGCAAACGGTCTTGGTCCCGACGGGATGATTGGCCTCGAACGATTTCAAAAGCAGAACTTCATCAGAGGAAGGTTATGCTCTCAGTGTGGTGGGATTGGAAGGGTGTGGTGTTTTTTGAGCTCCTACTAAGGAACCGAACAATCAATTCGGATATGTACTGTCGGCAATTGGACAGTTTGAACGAATCTGTCATCCAGAAACGTCCGGAGCTCGTCAATCGTAAAGGAGTTGTGTTCCATCACGACAACGCGAGACCACACACATCTTTGGCGACCCGTCAAAAATTATTGGAGCTTAGATGGGATGTGTTGCCCCATCCAGCATACTCGCCTGACCTTGCGGCGTCAGACTTTCACTTGTTTCGCTCTCTTCAAAACTCCTTGCGTGGAATAACGTTAAATTCAGATGAGGCGATAAATCAGCACCTTGTTCAGTTTTTCGCCAATAAAGACAGGTCCTTCTACGAACGGGGAATTATGAAGCTCACCGAAAGATGGCAAAAGGTCATCGAACAAAACGGAAAATATATCATTGATTGATCTTTGTTCTTTATATAAATAAATGACTTTGAAAAACATACAAAAAATACGCAATGACTTTTACTCAACCCAATATATCCAATGAAAAGATATTTATAAAAAATTTTCTGTTTTTTTTTTTTTTTTTTTGACGCATAAGAAAAACTGGATATTATTTTTTTATTTTTTATCGATCGCGAAAATTTTTAAGGCGATCGCGTTGGCAGCGAAAGCTGATGCGTTCATTCTCTATTATTATGGCTCTATAACTTGCGCGCGAAATACATATACATATTCTTACGTAGCACGTCGATATTTTGTATCGATATCGCGGTCATAACTGGAGTCGCGCCACTTCTATCTTTGCAACACGTCTCTGTCGCGTAACAAAAGTTCCCGCAACTGACTTCCCGCTTTGCAGTATATTTATATCGCAAACCGCATCCGGGAATTGTAACGCGCGTGTATTGTACATTTATTTGAAATATAATTCTATAATAATTTATTAAGAAAAGATATAATCTTATTCAACTCGTTACATGTTTGCTCCATTCATTTTGCGTCAAATGTAACTTTAATTTTCACTCATTTAAGATAACGATGGCGTCCTTCTAAACTGAGAGATCCATTTTGTTGAATGAAATAAAATTTGTTTGAATCAATTGAATCTCTTGTTTGAATATGGGCAAACAAATCCTTTAATTAATACGACGAAAAAATTTAGTTGGGAAATTTGATAATACCAACACACAAATTTGGTTCAGTGAACAAAATTGTATAGAATCAAATTTTTGGTTGTTTTTTATTTTAATTTTATTCACTGAATCACATTTGTGTGTTATTGTAGTATTACCAAATTTTCCAACTGCGGTTGCATTTGCTTTTGTTACATCAACCAAAGTTTATCCATATTCAACAAGAAATTTACTTGATAGTTGTCTCTTGCGATGTGATAAGAAAAAGATATACAAATTATATTCTCCATCTTTTCAATTCTCTCGTCGTTAACGAGAGACTAATCAGTATTTTCCGGACAGATGAATTCGCCATGATTGAAGATGCACTGCATACTGCACATCACACTACGCTGCATAACTATTGACTGCGCAGTGACACATGTATGCGCAAAATAGCTTATGATATTCAACTAAACGATTTAGTTCAAGCAACAAATACAATTATTTAGAACGCGATGAGATGGATGAGTTTGTTATCGCAACAATAAAATTTTATTCGGATAAACAACTCCGTGCGAACAAAATAATTTGTTAGCGTAACGTTTAACTTCTTTCCAGTAATATAATTTTTATTAAATAAAACCAAATTACATGTTCAGTCAACAAAATGGTTCAATCAATTAATTTTGTTTTGTTTAACGAAATGGGCCCCTCGGTGTAATATTGACGACGAAGAGAAAGAAGGAATCTTTTTCGCGACTGACGCACGCTGGTCTCTCGCACGCGTTGAAAACGAATATTAAATCCTCGTATCGTCGCCTTCGCGAGTTTCCCCTCAAACGAATACGAGCCAAGGCTAAAGCACTATAACGGCAATGCACGCTGGCGCGTCCCGATGACAGCGATGATTTGTCTCCTCCTGGTAGCCTCAAGAGTTTTCGATACGAGTTGATGATCCTCGCGTTGACCCTACCCGCTTATTACTTTAAATAGCGACGGCGTATCGCGTTGCTTTTACGGATTACGTTATTATGTACCGCTCGGATAAAGGATAATTTGTATACGGCTCGTGCGTAGACTTGTAATTTATTACTCATAATTCTTACACACAGTCTTTGCAACTAGATAAGATAAGTATATTGTACAGTTATGGAGGAAGGAAGAAGGATGAGGGAGAGACGAGGGATTTGTCTTATTCCCCGAATGAATTTTTCGAAATAAAAATTTATTCTCTCCATAGAATGCAGGTACTTAAAAATATATACCATTTACATGAAACGATAATTGGAAAGTAGATTTTTGCGCGACTTTGTTGGATATCTCGATCTGCACTCGTTCTCGTGCACGTCGCATTATTGCAACACTTTTAATAAACGACTAAGAACGGATTATTATCACCGTTATATCCATCCTGATAACGGGGCATCCTTCTCTCGCGGCACGACGATAGCTTTTTATCCGCTTCCTCGGTTCAAGAAACTAACGCGTCCTCCTATTCTCCCTCGCCTCTTTTAATTGGCCGTGCTCTTGAAAATTTTGCAGGCAGAAATTAATTTTCCTTCCGCGTGAGAGATATTTCACTGCAACGCGTACCGAGAGAGGTGCAATTTAAATATTATAAAAGTATCCAGACGATTCGAGGAGAAAAATATCTCTCGAGATTTATTAAGGGGACTTCCTAGTTTCACGTACTGAAGATAAAGGCAATCTTTCGAAATTTTTTCGAAGAAAAATATAAAATATATTAATTCTAAACTTTGCACGCGTTTATTAAATAACATTACAAATATATCCTGAATTTTCTTCCAAACAAAAATATTTCTTTGTTTCGGAGTTATATTAGACAGGACGTCTAAAAAAAAAAAAATGACAAACATAGTTCCAGCCGTTACAGTCGTTTGAAATAAAAAAATTATAAAGATTCTTAAATCTGTATGAATGTGGGTGGGTTATCGTGTGAACTAGAATTAAATCGATATTTGCAAAATATTTTTTAGTGAAAAAAGAAATTTTTTTTGAAACGCTACCATTTTTTTATTTCTCGGTATTTTTTTTTTTTTTATTCTGGTTCACGCGATAGCCACACTCGTACACATTAAGAATTCTTTTGTTTTTATTTTAAATGACTATAACGGTTGGAATCGCCACGAACAATAATTTTTTTTAGCATACCTTGGTTGAACTACTATAATTCCGAAACAAACAAATATTTTTGTTTGAACAAAATTCCGGATATACTCGAAATGTTGTTTAATAAACGCGCAAAATTTATAATTAATATGTTTTATACTTTTCTTTAAAAAAAAAATCCTAAAAATCGTTATATTTTCAGAGTGTCAAACTATATAGAAGGACCTCTTAAGATCTTTAGAAAATTCGGGGCAACTGGAGAGTAGAACGCATCTTTTCACTTCTGTACACAAATGTGATTTAAAAAAAAAAAAGATATTTCACGATAATCTTGGAAACGAATCGACCTTGGAAAGTATCGCTTTCGAAATTCTCGACGAAGTGTCACTTTCCAGATCAGTAGAAGGATCGACGTGTTTCGTCGTCCTCGGACACTGTCGTACGCGAATGAAACACGACGAGTGACTTTTCAAGAGCGTACGCTCGTGACGATCCGTTCGCCGCTATTTCGACTCGAATGTACGCGAGCGAGGAGAGAAAGCCTCGTATCGAAGCGTGCGATTCCACGGTACACTCGATTAGTCCTCTCGACGTAGCCGACTTTGTCCGACTTTATCGATGCCTCATACAGGGTGTCCCCAATTTAAATGGCAAAACTTCAAGAGCGTGTAGGGGACCGAAAAACTAAGACAAGAAGTTAGAGGTTTGCTCGTTTTTGCTCCATTTTAGAGAAAATCACAAAAATTCAATCTCTCATTGTCAGTTGCTCTCTTGAGTCGATTGGCACCGAATAAACTTTCTGCTTCAAGGTTCCTTACATATGTAAACACTTGATGATATCTTTTACGGTGCCAATCAATTCAAAAGAGCAATTAAGAGACCGAATCATAGATGCAGTGCGTCAAATATCACTAGAACAATGTCTAGCTGCAATTAATAAGGTCAGTGCTAGATGTAATGCTTGCATTGCTGCAAGAGGGCAACATTTGGAACAATATCTGCATTAAATAGATGATAACATAAATAAAATGTAAATAAATAAGTAAAAAAACGAAAACTTGTTTCGTTTCTTTTTTTTTGTAATTTTTTTTCCAAAATGGAGCGAAAACGAGCAAACCTCGAAAGGACTTTCTATCTTAGCTTTTCGGTCCCCTACACGCTCCTAAAGTTTTGCCATTTAAATTGGGGACACCCTGTATACTACATTTTATTGTCGTTTGATAGAAATAGACGATTAATTTTGCCGTGTATATATGATATCGGGATATATAAACGGAAAACGTTACATCGTCCAAAACGAATATACCTTTTTTTTTTTTACGACAACATACGCATTATGATTCCATAATTCTTTCGCTTAATTATCTCAAGGTGTGCTCTGTAAAAAATGTTTATTATTTAAAAATTGAGAACATTCGTATATATACCATATAGTTCAGGGTATATATTCCCTGGATAAACATGAAAAATCTGTCAAAATCTGGAATTCTCAGGGAATTTTTTTTTATACGTGTAAAAATCAGGGAATTTTCGTGGAATTTTGTTAGGACTTAGGGAATTTTTAAAAAAATTCTACCTTTGATAATCTTGCTGTTATACTATAACCGATAAACAATCCACCAATTAGCCATATTATGAATTATGTGTTTAAAAAATATATACACTTATCTCTGTTTATATATTCAATGTCTTAACAAGATATTAAATACGTATTCTTTATTTTAATTTTTAGTGATAAAAAATAAAAATGTTACGTAAGTAAAAAAATATTATCTCAACACGAAAGCTATTTAGTTTTATTTTCAGTACATTTGTAAATCTAGCACTTGCAAACGTTTACGTGGCTTTGTATCTTTTCTTCATGTGAATGAAAAGGATTAGAAAAAGCGTACAATAAACAAACTTATCTTAGGAAATTGCCGGATAAATTTTATCTCCGTCTAAATCGTCTTACGACGCGGTAGAAAAAAAAAAGGAATCGCGTCGATTATTTGAGAGAGCGGGGGGTGGGGGGGATTTACGATCCAATAACCGTTCGATTTATTATTATCGCAAAATTTTTGCGATAACGGATTCCAGACTTTTACGCCGTGTATACGTGACTGAGCACCGTTTGTGCGATCGGAGTAGGAGAGGGAGAGCGAAGATAAAAAAAAAAAGTAGAACGACGAGTTTCCTTCGGGCAATGATAGCGCCAGGGGCGGGGAGACAGGGATGGAAAGAAGGAGTGAGAAAGGGGCGGGGGGGGGGAGGAGGAGGAGGAGGCCACTCCACCGAACAGTTAGCCGACCGTGATGCTGCCTCCGGCTCCTTCGATCGGCATCGGCGGGGGAGGGGAGCGGGGCGGGGGCCCCATTTTCGACCGCTCGAGACCGGTCGAGAGATCGAGATCTCGTTTTCTCTCGGCCCCGACGCTCTTTGGCCCCTGACTCCGGCCTCGGATATGTATTTTTCTATCTCGCGCGAATCATCGCGTAGAATGTAGAGAGATTTTTACGAGCGCTAACCGAGCAATAATGAGTTAGAGAAAAAAGAAAAAAAAAAAGATAAAAGCCGGTTTACCAAGGCTTGGATTAATTTAAAGCGACGCGCGAACCCTAGGAGACCGATCGAGGACCGTTTACGAGGCGATATTTCGTCATACATATGATATGTATCTCGTATCTCTCTACGTGAGAGTGGTAAATAATTTTTTTTTATCCTACCGTTAACGCGTGTCAACGCGTGTTTGATTAAAATTAAGCAATCGTGTACCGCGTCATGCGAGCGTGAAGAGATAGGAGCCGGGGGGGGGGGGGGGTTTCGTCTATCGATTACTTTTCTCGATCGGTGCGGGCAGAGGTTGAGCACCTCGCGATCCGCCGTTGAAAGAGAAGTAGGATGATTCTACAAAACAGTTAGATGGCCCTGATGCTAGCAAATTACCGAGTCGCCGCGATACTTCTTCTTTTTTTTTTTTTTCTTCTTCTTCAGATGATTTCAAACGTTTCGCAACATCGATTTTCGCAGGAGGATGGAGAGAGAAAAAACGGAATTTTTAAGAGTCACTTCCAGTACTCTTGACGTATCTAAGTCGCACGTGTACATTTGAAATCGTATCCGAATCTTACGATATTAATAATTTTATCGAATCAATATAAAAAAAAATTAAAATATATCGAAAAAAATATTAATCTTTTGTATTTTCCCACGGTACGCAGCTTTAAGGGAAATTCATAGACCGTTCTTAAAACACTGTGGGCGGCCTTTCTTGCCTATCTTGTAGCTTTTCCACGCTTCGAACGCTACTCGAGAAATCGAGATCCTCGTTTCCTCCAGGCTCGTCGATCTTTGGCCTCTGTTCGCGCTCCGCCTTCGCTTCGTGCCGCTCGGAGGAGCGGTCCTGATGCACGATCTCAGATAGAGTTTCTAGGATACGCGGCGTGAAACTCGTCGAGACGAGAGCCCTGTCTTGTAACACGCTCAAGCGAGGCAATATTCTATAGTAATCGTGACGAACGATAATGTGCATAAAATAATTTTCTCCATTGAAAAAGATCCGTTACTTTCTCTCTATATCAAAGTCATTTCGTGATCAAAGTTACCCTGAAATGATTTTTTTTTTTTTTTTTTTTTTTTTTACCACTGACATTTCCTCCACATATGTTCGGCCACGTGTCTCGACTCGTTTCGGAGCCGACATATTCCCAGGATCCTCTGGCGTTTACTAATTCGTCGTTTCTCGGGGGAAGCGATTCCGGGAAGAAGGTTCCAAATTAGACCGGTCGATTATATCGCGCACGATATTCTCGTGAAGTGGGTATCGCTGCGGATGGATGGCGTATGTCGCCTTTACTATAGCAACCCTAGTTGAACAAGCACGCGATAACAAACCAGACGCCAAGAAAGAGGATTCGTTCGTCCCGAGATCGAGTCTAGTCGCGGCGAGAAAACTTTCCTTCGTCCTGTTTGGAACGAACGCGAACCTGTTTGATCGCTAGATGCGCTCGAAACGTCACTTATGTCATCGTTCTCACAAGTCTTTTGGGCCCTCAGTCATCTGAATCGACGACATTGAATTAACACGCGAAGGATTCGAAATAACAACAAACTCTTGAGATCGCAATTCGACTCGTTCGAAGATACACTCGGATTTTCTTTCCTTTACAATTGGATATTTTATTGATCGTACGATTGCCTAGAATTGCGATTGTGTTCCGTATACGTTCTCTTATATCAAACCTTCTTCATGGTGTCTGCTTCCTGAAAAAACAGGGAGACACTGTTTTGTTAATTTTTTCTTTTTTTAATTCTCTTTTTGATAATTTTGTTCCTACATTCTAAGCAAGTTAATTAAGAGAATTATGTGTATTTAAAATATATTATAAATATTGTATATACCTATCTTTCTCTGTTTTTATACATTCAACATTGAACACGCAGTATATATTCTTCATTGTAATTTTTAGTCATTAGAATTTAGCATTAGAAAACGCATATAATAAAGAAACTTATTTTAGGATCAATTTTTGCACGAAAAAGAAATCTTACCTAACCCTAAAGAAATCTAACCTAACCTAACCTGGAATTTTGAACAAAAAGATTCGAAAGGTCAGGGATTTCTTTTTTTTTTTTTTCAGAATTCGATGAGTAGACATCCTGTTCTTTTCCCTACGATTTTTTGCTCCCTAATGGTGAGTCATGCGCGATTAATGTCGCATCCGATTTCTCGAGAGGTTTCTCACGGGAGATTTTGCCGAGCGAGCGGTCCTCGCGATACCTGAAGCCAAGGGGCAGGGGGAATCGAGTCGAGAAAATGGTAGTTTCGCGTGGTGAATGGCAGTTCCGCGGGGATCATGGATTTTCAAGCGGAACCCCGCACGCGGACAGAATGCGGAACGCGCGAGACGCCAGGCCCCGAACAAACCGGCCCTATTGATTTTGGAGAACCTTTCCAGGCGAGAGAGGTGACCGTCGGCTTACACCATCACCGTCGGTAATTCCGAGCCCCTCCCCTTCGTCAAGTTTTCGAGAAGGGTCACCCCGTAATTTGAATATACGGCACCCTTCCGTGCTCGGTACCCTACCCTTCTTTCCTCGATCGTCGCACGTTCGGCAGATTTTCTTCTCGCTCTCTTCGCGCTCGGAATACGCGGACGAGGTATATTGTTACGTCGGATGCGAAATAGGTTTTTGCCCGAAGGGCGTTACAAGATTGACAAAAATTTCAAAGAAACGACGAGCGTTTTTCTCATTCGCCTCGTTAGCTTTTGCATATTTTTGTCTATACACATCAGTCTTTATAATATCAATAGTGTTGTGCTTAAAACAGTCTCGTTGTTTCAACATCGCAAACTTGGACAATTCGCGACTCGCGAATTCAGCATTTTTTTTTTGTTTTACACAAATCGCAGAATAACAAGTCGCGCAAGCGGGGATGAAAACGGAAGCGGTCGATCGCGTCCAGGTATCGGAGTGTTAACGCCGCAGACGTCGATTGCAAAATTAAGCAGTTTCGTGAAAAACACAGCCATTCTCATCGTCGGGTATGTAATAATAAGCGTGAGAAAATTGACCAATCAAAATCGAGTATTGGGCTTTCCGTAAAAGTGGAGGGGTTACGGAGAACCAAATACTCGATTGGGATTGGTCGATTTTCTTACGCTTACGTCCTTACGGTATTTTGTGTGTGACGGCCTTTAAGGCGTTTAGAAGGCGTGATTTATCTCGAATTTCCTTCGACGAAGATTTCCCGCAGCTCAAAGCCGCGACTGCGCGATTTTTATCGCGAAAAACTCGCATCCCGCGCCGGCGCAGATTTTCCCGGCGGGCGCAGGGAAAATTGAAGCGCGCGCGCGGCGGATAAAAAGGGGGATGGGGTGGGAAGGGGAAACGAAGCCGGCCGCACGGTAATCCGTGCTTATCGATCGGCACTCGGTTGCCAACTTGGCAGTGGCAAACTCCCGGAATTACGAACGAAATGCTCCACATAGCGACGCGATTGGCGAATCGAATCAGCTTTCATACCTTCGCGAGGGGAGGATACGTCGAATTCTCGCCTCCCGTTAGACGTAACACTATATAATACATTATCGACTCTTTGCCTAATGCATCCGCGAAGATGCCTTTTCAGCTCGTTTTTCCGAACCTTGGCTGTATGGAGGATTGAAATAAGCGAATGAATAATTTTCGTGTCGTCTCCCTCTCCCTCTCTCCCTCTCTCTCTCTCTCTCTCGACTTCTCTTTCTGTCTTTCCCTCTTCACTCTTTTGTCGATTGAAAGGGGTACAAAACTTGCACGTCAAAGGGAAAAGGATTCGGCGGGAACAGGGTCGGACTTTTTTTCTCCGCTCGTTATTGTTCGAGCTTCGGGCTAAATCGCGGATTGGACGGAGCGGTTTTTAGATGTGCAACCCGGTCGTCGGGTTCGCGTATAGTTGTATGGTATTGTAACCTACGCGCTTTCTCTAGCAGTCGGCGTTGCTTCTCTACTCGCGCTCATGTTCCCTCCTCATTCGTGCTCGTACTTAAAAACCTGTGGGGTCAGTGGTGCTCACAGCTTGTATCGACGCAGCGAATTAGGGGCGCGCGTTGGGATGTGAGAGCCGTAACTCTACTTTGATTCTACGATCGTAAAATAGAAGCAAACAAAGAGTTGCTTTCTTTCTGCTTTGTATTAGGAATTTTACATGGAATTTCGAGACCGTAAGATATTGTGTAATATCGGGTAAAATTATAGTTATATTCCTCGTCTAATTCAGCCAATCGTAAAACTTATTTTTTTTTTTATTTATTCTTTATTTATTATCGAAAAAGAGATCTTTTTTTAACTGTAAGGATGATAAAAAAATTCATAAACTTGCGATATGATGAATTTTAAGACTATTGTATTTGAAACTAATCGATTCTCCAACACTGTTTTGATTCCAAGTGTTTATAGCACTATGGTATACAAAATATTTCAAATTACAAGGACAAGCCTCGTACTCTATAGCCTCTTTAATTAAACAATCCTATAATCGAATCCTACAATCGGTGATATATCTAAAAGAAACAAAAGAAGGATCGATTATACAAAACAGCCGTGCAACATTTTGTGCTTGCGCGAAGCAAAGGCAGCAGTGATAGTTGAATTATATATACAAATGTAAACGGGAGATAACGTTTGGCTCTCACAATGAAACGTCGGAGAGCTCTCGATTCGCGTAGTAAATAAATATATATCTGATATCGCCCGCGGTGTGTTTACGTTCGATTTGAGAATCACTGGCACACGCAGACAGACGGCCTGTATTCGGGACAGGCAGCTGGTGCGGGGTGCGCAGCGACCGCGCGCAGCGTTTGGGTCACGTGGTGATGAAGCGTCACCATCGCGGTGGGCACCGTCGAGGCTCGATTGGTCGTCGTCGGGATACAAATCCCCCATTCGAACGTCGCCCGAACAAAGGGACGAGGCTACCTCATCCGTCGTCGCGAGCGCTGCCATTAGAAAGTCGTCGGCAGTCGATGTGTGCGGGAGTTCCGCGAGTCGGATAGAGACAGAGAGAGAGAGAGAGGGAGAGGGAGATAGAGAAAGAAGGAGCTGTCGGTTCAAGGCATCGTGAGAAAGTTTCGTCGACCGGGAGTCAGAGTACGGGAAGAGGGAGAGTGGAAGATTCGCGAAGAGGTATCCGATCGCGGGATTAGAGAGATATACCCAAAGCGTAGGACGATCGAGCTAGTAGTAGGTCCTGGATCCATCGAAATTGTAAAGAATCGATCCGACGAAACGGAGCATCGTGAAGAACGGCGCGCAGTCGATGGTCCGAAGTGAAGAGAAGATTGGAATTGGCGAGCGTAGAGAGGAGCGCCGCTAACGATAAGAGAAGACGACGACGCGACGGAGGTGACGACGCGCATACGCTCATCCGTAAGATCGATCCTCGCGTACACCTGTAACCTGTGCGCCGCCGGATCGTCGTCGGCATCGCCATATCGCCGTCGACGGGAATCCTCGTTGGACGCTCCGGCGGTTAGCTCATCCGCGCTGGAGGGTCGACGTCGCACGACGAGGGCTGTAGAGTGCTACGCAGCAACGTGGCGACGACGCCATTTTGTCGTAACTGGTACCGTGCGATTCTCTCGGCATCAGCGCCGTCGAGCCTACTCGTCGCGTGACCCGTGACACGCGCGTATCTCCTCCCGCATCGCGCTCGCAAAGTGTGCGAGTCCAAAATCGATCGGAGATTAGATCGCGAGAGGAGGAAAGAATCGGCGAGTCGGAGGGTTACGAGACACGGATCGTTATTCCAAGACGCGGAGTGCGTCATCGGCGGTGATCCCGTTCTATCGGCGCGCGCGCGCGCGCGCGAGAGAGGTTCCATTGCCCGTTTCATCGTATCGTTAAATCTGCGTCCTAGCCCTGGGTAACCAACCATGAGACTGGAAATCGTGTCGGCGGCGGATTTCCTGGTGCACCTGCTGCGCTTGCAGGCGGGTCAACTGTCGGAACGACAATTGGAGATGTTCAAGTCATCGCTGACGGAGGTGTTGCGCCATCGTTACCGGGACCACTGGTTCCCGGATCGGCCAAATCGCGGCTCCGGTTACCGTTGCATACGCATCAACGGTAAAATGGACCCGGTGATCGCGCAAGCCGGCGCCAACGTCGGCTTGCTGCCGACTGTCCTGCACAGCCTATTCCCCAGCGAGCTCACCATGTGGATCGACCCGTCGGAGGTGTCGTACAGAATCGGCGAGAATGGTTCCATCTGCGTTCTGTACGAGCGGACCGAGCCCGAGAATCCGGATGAGATCTCGTCCCAGCAGCACCACCACCATCAGCAGCAACATCAACACCATCAGCACCATCATCAATCGCAACAGCATCAGCAAATGCCGCCGCAGCAATCCTCGTCGCAACAACAGCAGCAGCAATTCGAGAGCTGCAAGGACTCCCTATTATTGGAGCATCCGCAGTTCAGCGAGCAGATTGCCGCGTACGTCTCCAGCTGAATCGACGGGCTCGCGCTCGCCGTCACTCGCGTACACGCTCTCGAAATAATGTAATAAAGCGCACGTACATCTCGTGATATGTGATATCCCGTGTGTGTCGCGTCGCGTCGGACCGAGCGGGTCCGCGCGCGCTCGATCTTTCATGGACTCCCCCAACTACGTGCGCGCGTCCTCCTTGCGATCGTTCTCTTCATTTTTCCTCTATATTTCTCTTTCCCTTTATCCGTGTGCACCGAGAGAGCCTCGAAGCGAAGAGTCCGGGGGTCCTCCATCGCCGTCGTGTCTCTTGCCTCAGCTTTACCTCTCCCGTTTCCCGTTTCAACCATCATCCTCCAGCTACCCTCCGTGCGAGTTCCCGCTAACGGGGAGGGAGAGTCCATCCTTCGGGAACGCGAACTCGTCCACGCGCGTCGGTTGACTCGAACGGCTCTAGTCCAGTCTCGCGCATAACCCGGATCCTCCTCTGCGCGCGAGGAAGATGTCTTTTCGAACGAGAGGAATGTATTCTCTCTCGACGACTAATCCGAGTGCGATACGAAACGGGAGGAAACGATCTATCGCTGCGAGGAAAGGAAGCCGAATTAAGCGAGAATCGAAGAGAGAGAGGACCAGGATCGATTCTCTTCGTCTGTTCTTCTTCCGGATCATCATTGGTCGTTCCATCGAGTCAACCAGAGCGATCTTCTTCTTCTTCCATCGGAGAAGAACGCACGGCCATCGTAGCGGGGAAGAACGGAGCGAGCTCGAAGCTCTCTCAGCAGCAGTCTAATTGATCTCAGCATCTCCCTCCATCCGCGTAACCCTCCGAGTGTCTCTCGTGACAACAGCAACCGCGCGAGGGAGGAACAACGAAGACCGGTCAGCCTCACCGCCCCTCCGTTCTCGAGGGAGTAAAGGAACTGTACTCACACACATTTATACGTACACACACACACACGCACGCACACAGCGGACATACGTATCCACATAACATCTCTATGTCTCTCGCATCCTTCCCGAATGCGTCTTTCTTCCATGTACTTTGTCACGTCGTATTTCGGATTAAGGTTCGTACACAACGAACGACGGATATTTTACGACGCGGACGCACGCGAGAGGGAAGCGATCGATCGCTTTGTATATTTTGGTCGAATCGTAAATAACTTTGGACGAGAAGCAACGAGATATCAATTTTTTGGCGACAATCCGAATGATTACTAATAATCCGAATGATCGCTAATAATTCATATTTGAATCATTTTCGAGTGCGCGGGAGGAAACGAGTTTTCTTGTTTGCGCCGAAGACTATTTGCAATTTAATCCAATTTAATTCTTGTAACAGAACCGTTTCCCGTTTCCATCTCGCGTCGATTTGTACGATCTTAAAATTGTAAATCGCAAAGGAACGGGATCGAGAATTCATCCCGTTCTCGTTTTCGAGGATCTGCACTCGAATCTCGCACTGTCAATGCGGATTGTCACCGAGCCACACATACACATGGCGACACATTCACGCGAGAATAAAGACACATACCGATGATCTTTGATCAAACGAACATTAAATTTATGACATTTCCTCGCGTGAGTCATTTATCGGAAATTATCGAATAATTTTAATTTTCTGGAAGAGTCGAGTATATAAAATTTGAAAACTGTGGTGAAAGCGATAACGAAGGATTCAAATTCGGTTTACATTTGTAAATTAAATTTTTATGAGAGATTGGCTCTTTCGATAGAGACAGTCTTGCGTATTTCCATTATCGGGCAACGTGTTTCGACGGTAGAAATCTCAAACTTTTAAATGTACATACACACATACACGTACAAATTTTACGATAGCGCGCGAATTTATATGTACATACGTATATTATATATATATATATATATATATATATATATATATATATATATATATATAAGCGTTATATAAAACACCATGTACACGTGCGAGGACGAAAGGGACGAGCGAAATCGTTCTCGGGCGTGTATACAATTGACGAATTGTATATTATTTTTCGCGTGAAAAGAGAGAGAGAGAGAGAGAGAGAGAGAGAGAAAGAGATAGACATGTGGAAGAAAGCAAAACACGACGTATAAAATTACTGTGATTTTATCCATGGGAAGGCACACGGGCGTATATTTTATTATGGGGAGTCGGTCTCGGTAAGTAAAATGCTTGATGTACGATTGTGAATGTTTTAGAAATGGTTGAGTATGATTCCGGAAAAAAAGAGAAAGACAGAGAGAGAGAGAGAGAGAGAGAGAGAGAGAGAGAGAATAATTGAATCCGTGTGTGGGCGCTCCATCCAATACGTTTGCTCGCTTCGACAATAATAATAATAATAATAATCGAGCTCGCTCGATTAGTCACGTGTCTGCTTCGTGCTCGCGGCATCGAGATTTCTTCAATTACTCGACGAACCTACATTCGCGTAATGATGAAGAATTAGATCCGTTGTTGTCGACGTCGCGAACGCAACGCGAATTTCTGTATATTTTGCAACGTAATAAAATACATAAAATGAAAAATAATACAAAATTTCACAGTAAATTTTCTCAGTTTTCCCGAGCGCGTGAGAACGAAGATGAGAGTCTCTGTGTGAAAAGGAAAAAAAGAAGAAGAAGAAGAAGAAGAGTGTATGCGCGTATGTCTGTGCGAAAGATCGAACGGATAATGGAAAGAGGGGTTGGAGGAGGAGGGGGAGGGGTGGATGAAGGGACGGAAAGAGACGGGGGAGGGAAGGGGAACTTATCGTGTTCGGCGTGGAATGAGGGAAGGCTCTGTGCACGTAGCGATTATAGAAACCATGTCTGTGATTATACTAAGAATAGAGAAAGAGAGAGACAATATAAGCAATCTCCGTATGTAACGACCTAAACACGAGAGGTGTGTGCGCGCATGCGCGCGCGCGCGCTTACTATACATACCGGTATGGAAAATGATACGTGTAATATGTATTACGTGCGACAGAATTTCCATTCGCGGGACGCTTTTCGCGCTTTTAATCGGGTCGTCACAAAATTCACGTGCCCCTTTTGACACTATACATAGTCGTACGTATTATTTTTCTCTCTCTTTGGATTTACATGTATCCGAAAGTAAGTTTCATCGCGGATAAAAGAGACCGTCGGTGATCTCGTTCATCAGCATCGGAAGCAAATAGTGCAATTTGAATATCGCTTCGAATATCGAACGACGACTCGTTTGAAATCGCTCAGCGCGTTTGCCAACATCGAAAAAGGGCAACCGAGAAAAGTCAATCTCGCCTCATCTATAATAAACCCCTCACCGCTTTGACATTGACGTCATATGTGATAGGTCGAAATAATTAATTAATAAATATACGTACGTGCATACTATCATCGCGTGTATTTTATATATATATATATATATATTAACATTATCATGCCAGATTGATCGATAAAAAAAAAAAACACACAACTTTCATGATTTCGAACCGCTACATATGACGTCAGAATCGGAGGAGGGTTTTATTATAGTATCGGCAAGAGATTGGAGTTACAAAGAGGGATTAGAGATATAGTTTCCTTCATTTTTACGTATCGGGCAGCAAGCGTACGATCCGATCGTCCGTATTTTATTTAGAAGCATCAACGATCTCCCATGTATAATCTGTCGAAAGTAGTGCGGGATGAGGCCGGAGAGAGAAAGTGCGAGAGATCTCGCCGCGTCGTCCCTCGATGATTATTTTGCCAACAAGACACGTTCCTTTCCCTTTGTTTCCGTTTGGCGCGAAACGCAATCGCAATCGGGGATCGAAAAGGGCGCGAAAATTTTCCTATATTTACTGTTGCTTGTCTATCTTTACACAAACACGCGTATAAAGCTATAAATATCAACACGAGTGCTGAGAAAGAGCGATGAGAGAGAGACAGAGAGAGAGAGAGGATGTGGTGAAGCGAAAAACAATGAAAGAGAGAGAGAGAGAGTGAAAAAGGGATGGGAGGGAAAAGGAGCGAAAGGAGAGAATGCGAGCATTTATTTCGCGCGAATATAAATTGTAATTACTAAATATATATGCGCATATATTATATATACATAATTATATACATATATATATCGTGTAATTATATATATACATACATATACATATATATATATATATATATATATATATATATATATATATATATATATCTTCAGGAGGAATTTGTACAAACCCGCTGGAATAAGGCACCAGCAAGTCTGTGATTTTAGCTTGGTTACTAATTCAGTATTTTTTTAAATAAAACGAGACAAAATCAAGATAAATCGTAAAAAAAGAAGTATGATTCGGTCCGCGAGAGAGAAGGGAGGAGAAAGTTTATGAAAGAGAGAAAGCGCGTGTGTGTGTGTGTGTGTGCGCGCGCGTGCGTCAGATGAAAAGTAACGCGTATATGTGGGCAAGGTGAGGAAAAAGAGCGAGGGACGGACGGAGGGGGGGGGGGAAGAAAAGGGGGGAAGGGAAATCTTAGAAGCTCGCAATAAAATCTTACAATTGAGTGTTTTTTTTTGGGGAGGGGGGGGGAAGGAAGTCTGACCCAAATCGCGACTTCGCGATTCTGTAACGCGTTGAAGAAAGAAAAAGTAAAAATATGAGTAAATTAACGTTGCTTATTTTACTATATCGCTTTGCCCCTTTCCGAATGAACGTGCGATCATCATGGTATTATAATTACTCAAATTGTAATGGTGTCGTCGGTTGACGCGACGACGTGCTTTTGAACGAATTGAAAGGAGAGGAGCGTGACGTATCTCGCGTTAAAGAACATCGTCGCGATAAAGACGACCAGCTCTCTATCCGCTCGAAGCTTGGTGTCAACATCAATCGCGCCTAATTAATTTTTTTTTTCTTCTTCTTCTTTCTTTCGTTCCTATTGCACCCAATGATGCAATGGTAAAAGAAGAATCGGATAAATTAGCCGAGCCAATTGTCGTTGATAAGAATTAGCGAAGCGTGCGCGGTGTCTTGTCTCTATCGTTGTTATAAAATTATTCCCTGTTCTACGTCAGCTACAAATTTATATTGTTCAATTGAATTGCTGTGATTCGCACTCTGATCGATTGTATATCGGTCCCGCCGATGAGATTCAAATGTAGGACGACAATGCATCGTGTCACGCTCCGATACCGAATCAACGCGTAAGCGCGTCGCTGCATCTCGATACCCGATATTTGTATTTTTGCGAATTTTTCTTCCTCCTCGGCCAAACTACGCTTAGAGAAAGAATCGCAATGGCGAAAGAAACGGAACTTGACGGCCGGCTCTTCGTCGAGTGCTTTCCCTTTCTTTGGAAAAATCCTTTTTCGTTTATTATGGATACCGGGAATAAGAGAGGGAGATGCAAGTATGGTGGATTTTCGGTGAAGTAATATTGCTGGTACGGCGGGGATATCGAAATAAGTAAGAAGATATAAAGACGAGAGCAGCGCGAAAGAGAGAAAGAGTGCGCGCGTGTGTGTGTGTGTGTGAGAGAGAGAGAGAGAGAGAGTGCAAAGCTCGACAGGGATGCTGAATTCGATTAAGATGGGCCTCTGGCCTCTCATTATAATTGTGATGACAAATTACTTGTAGAAATTGATTAGCGAATTCGTTTAGCGATTTCGTTCAGCACGTTTGGGTTACAATAGTAAGAGACAAGATGGAGTAAGATCCGAATTTGGCGGCCCTGTCGGCCGATGGTGTACTATTTGGAGAGAACGAGAGGGAGAGAGCGCGAATATATATACATATATAAAAAGATCCCACTTATTTCTGCGCGTTGACTGCGAGCGAAAAGCCACTCGATGAATTCTGTATAAAATTCGCTTTAAATAAGTCTACACGCATGTCCATCGAGTATTACACACACAAACATACCCACATACACAATTTCGATATATACGTATACATAATAATGTCGCGAATACGCGAGAAATGACACTTAACACACGACACATTACACACATACTCGAATCTGTAGACTCGTAGATTTACTATTAATTATAATGAATTATAATTATTATATCTATTATATCAATGTATAATTATATTTAGTCTTTAGGTTATACGATGGCTATTATTTCCCGCTTGTACATACGCCGTGAACTCCAGAAAAAAATTAAATCTTTAACAAAGAGAAAATCTATAATTTTTTCGACTGTTTTTGTACAGAGATAATAAAAACAAAGGGCCTCGTGCTTATGAAATTTCATGAATATAAGACACGTGTGTCGGTCACTTTTGCCCACCATCATCCTGACCTGATCACCTTACCAAGCGTGTATTGCTTCTTGCTATTTGCGATAACGTAGAAAAAAGTGAGAGTTTTTATGATCCTTTTTTTTTTGCATCAGCATAATCAGTCGAAAACATTATGAAAACGATAATGAGCATTGGCGAGTAAATCAATTTTAACGTTCTATAACAGGCTTGACAAATATGTACGAATATTTAACGATGAAGTAATGTCACTTGCTAGAAAGAGAAAGAGAGAATATAATGATTGCAAGGTTTCTCAAATTATTCAACGTACATTAGCGCGTCGTATCTTTCTTTGTCAAATAAATTTCGTTAAAATTACGATTTTCTACGAACGACGTTTATTTAACGGAGACTTAATGTCGATGATTTATCCTCAATTCCGGTAGAGCGATTTACGTCGCACAATTGAGCTTTTGCAAAAAAGACTTGCGAAGCAATAAATATCATGCTTTTTTTTTATATACGCGTGGGCGAACACGAATTTAAGCGAGGGATACTTTTCAATCGTGATCGCATTCTCGGAATTCTCGATATGTATATTCTTGGAAATACCACGATTGAGATAATTCGAGAGAATACGTGTGAAATCGAAATTGTATGCGCGACATTTGTCGGGAATGTTTGTGTTATATAGATATGTACTTCCGAGAACGAAACTGATCAATGATACGAGTTCTCAAAATTTTATTTCTCATTGTTCGTTTATTTAACGAATTAATGGAAAAATAATTATAATGTATGTATAACGAAGCGTTCGTTTATTTAAGGTGGCATGTCCGTTTGAAAACTCGCAAGAGTACATTTTCTACATTTTTTTGCAGAGCAACGACTTGATAAAATTTTTTAATTTTTTTGCAATATTAATACAATATTATTAACTACCCAAATAAAAATTTTTAGCTTAAATTTCTTCTTTCTTCTTCTTCTTCTTTCTTCTTCTTCTTCTTCTTCTTCTTTCTTCTTTCTTCTTCTTCTTCTTCTTCTTCTTCTTCTTTCTTCTTCTTCTTCTTCTTCTTCTTCTTCTTCTTCTTCTTCTTCTTCGTCCCCCTCCTCCTCCTCTTCCCCCTCATTTTTCTTCTTCCTTTTTCTTCTTTTTTCATTCTTCTTCTTTTTCTTCTTTTTCTTCCTTTTTTTGAAGTTGCGACAATATTTGCAGAGCTCTTCTAAATTGTAGGTGGCTACACGGTATACATGAAAACGTTCGTAAATCATATCCGAAATAAAAGAATACAAGCTTTTTTTTATTAAACATATTAATAACTATCTGCTATCCAAGCGTTTTTTTCAGAATTGACAAGAATAAAGAAATGGCGGCGTGTTAAAAAAAAGTTTCGTTTTTTTTAATCCATCTTTTTTTTTTAATTATAACAATTGATTATAGCAAAAAATGGGAAATTAGATTTAAAGAAAGCAAAATTATAACAAATATTCGCTTAACTTAAAAAAAAAAATTTTTTAAGCTGAGAATTTTTTATTTAAATATTTAATAATACTGTATTAATATTGTAAAAAAAAAAAAAGTTTTTGTTAAATTGTTGCGCTGCAAAAAAAATCTAAAAAATGTATTTTTTATTATTTTTTATTATTTATATTATTTTTCGAAGATTTAAACGGGTATGAACCTCTTACTGTCGAATTCAAGCATTTTATCAAGAAGAGTATTTCTTAATGATTGTCCACTAATTAGTGACACCGTATTAATCTATAATTATTCATTCAATAAAATGATTGTCTTGTTTAATTTGCATTACGTGAATATTCCGCGTTGAAAGATCCGTGGGATCTTTATTATTCGAGTTATTCAAGAGATATAAGAGGAATAATAATCGAAATTAGTGACGGAAGACAACGGTTATGGCTCAATATTGAATCTTGATATCTTGATTACAAAAATAAAATAGGATTAGGATTTTCTGTACAAAAAATGTAGAGAAAGGAGAGATACGAAACAATATACCATATATTTTATACATTTATTTAAAATTATATAATTATATATACTAATCGTTACTTTTTTTTTTTTTTTTTTTTTTTTTGCAAATTGACATTCGATTACATAGCTGGTATGTTGAATCAACATCTCGTACCATACACGTTTTGCGAGAGGCTCAGTTGAGATAAAATGAGAACTAGTTTTAATTGGCGCTCGTCTCGTCTGGACGGTTAATTGTCGACGATCAAATCGAGTCGGCAGACCGATTTCGCGATGAGAGCGGGATATTGAAATCTGTTGTGTTGTCGCGAATATGCGATAGGAGGAAATCAAGTGACGACGAATAAATACGATAGGCGATTCTTTCAGATACGCCGCGCACTCTCTCATCAAGGTGCGAGGATTGATTCGATTGAGTCGAATCATCAAGAATAAAGATGAGTTATAGATCGATATAATGGAACGATTCTATTGCCGGAATGACACTATAAGATCGCCCATTCCCTGCCCATTTCCTGCTCTTCGCGTCTCTATTTTTATTCAATTTATCCACCTCAATATCATCGATGTTGTCACGTAACAGCTGACGATTTTGTTGTTCTGAATCGCCCATCGATTTCGCTGGAATTATCGTCTTCCATTCGTTAGGAACATTCTGTATACTCTACGGAATAGGAAAAGGTTAATGAATCTGCCTAAAGGACACGAGTTACAACATCGTCATCGTAGCTGCGCTCTTTGTTTAAGCGTCTGGTTCAACAACCTGATGGGGCATTCTTAAGGTTTCTCTCTCTTTCTTGACACGATGTGGGACAGACAGAAGACGGTCCCGCGCGAACAAGGAAGAAAAGGTCGAGGCGTGCGAAATGAAGGCAAATTATTGTACTCGAGGAAGAGGGAATCGCCGTAGTCGCAATCGTCGTCGTCGTCGTCGTCGTCGTCGCCGCCACCAGCGTCGTGGCACCGATGATGGTTGTCATGGAGGTCAACGTCGGTTGTTGCCCCGGCCCTCCGACGTCGCTTGACCCGCACGCCGGGTAGTGGTCCCCTTGTAGGATAGAATTGCTGATTCTGTTCAACGCACGAAGCTCCTTCTCCCCTTCGACTCCACCCCTCCCGTTCTCTCTCCCACCTCCCCATCTCTCCCCGTCTATTTCTCTCACCCTGGGCATCCATCCTCCTCTGTCAATCTCTTCCGCGCGA
This sequence comes from Polyergus mexicanus, assembly GCF_030449975.1. Lineage (NCBI taxonomy): Eukaryota > Metazoa > Arthropoda > Insecta > Hymenoptera > Formicidae > Polyergus > Polyergus mexicanus. Next base: position 5,853,320 of record NW_027223324.1, read on the forward strand.
CTTCTTCGCCGAGCTTGTTCCTTGCCGAGGCATCACACTTTGTTGCCTGCCAATTGCACGCCGTTCAACCAACGTTGCGTAATAAGTCTCGAGGAGACCGCTGGCTCTCTCGACCACGACCGGCACGATCCATCTGGCCCGAGGATCAGTCCGATTCACGACGATTCATGACGATTTCCCGTGAATAATCGGCGAGAGGACCGTGACCAGATGACGTCGCGCGATCTTGGACATTTACGCGCGGACCGTATCTAGGATACATAAATCATTGCCTCGCGGCTGGTCCTTAAGATAGATAAAGCAATCTTTGCCATTTATTTTTCGACCAATATCTGAAAGCATATCGTTTCAAGTTTGATCGAGAGCCGCGCAAACGAAAAGGCGACGAGATAATCGACGGCGAAAGCCCTCCTCTCCCTCCTTCCCCCTCCTCCCCTTTTCATTAGCGCGAAGGCTCTCTCATTCTCGCTCTCTGTTTCGTTTATCTCAAAGGCGAGTCTTAATTGCGCTTATCGATTGCGTCGCGGGGAAGGGAACAAGATCCTTCTTTCTTGTCATACCCCTACATCGTTCCCCTCTCTCCTTCCTTCTTTCTCTCACACTCGCTCAGTCACACGCTCCGCCTCTTATCATCGAGAACAACGAGCGAGCGAGCCTCCGCCGTCGTTTCTTTCTCTCTCTCTCTCTCTCTCTCTTTCCCCGTTGCACTCGCTGCCTTGGGATGCAGCGTATTGTCCCACGTTGAGTGCACTCCGTTCTTGCGCAACGTCGGAGAAACGGCGTTTGGCAAATTGGCGAGTCTGCCGGTTCACTCCAGACGAATCTCTTCGGGGATTGTTTATCGACTCTTGTATGCGCTGCATACAACATTGGAGAATTGAATTATAATATATTTAAATCGGGCACGAACTTATGCAATCACCCAATATTATATTATTTTGATTTGTAGCGGGTCTTCTCTTTCGAAAATGTCTAGGCGTTAATAATTTTGGATTAATCGGATTAGTTGATAATTCGCGAATTTCTATTCATAAACTTCTCGAAATGCAAAAAATACTCAGCAAAATTATTCTTTAATTAATTTTAATTAGACTATACTCTCGCAAAATTTGAATTTAACGCTTCGTTATGACGATATGAGCGACGTCAAGGATTGGAGCAAATTGCAAAAAAAAAAATGACGATTTCCCTTGAAATGCCCCATTAAGCCTTAATACATAATAGCGGAGCATAAAATTATTTAAAAATATATTACAAAACTTATTCGAATATTTACTTATCTCTTACGGTTAAATTAACCATCATACATTTTAAGAGAATTCAAATATCAAGGCTCCCTTTACGGCTTAAGTTCTTCGCTATGATGCCGGCGGTCCTATTATGCGCCGCGAAATTGGGAAGTTTTAATTATCCGACGACCGTACTTACGGGTTAATCGGCCCGGGGCGGCTTTACGGTCCTCGGAAAGTTCGGTCCGTCCGCGAACATTAAAGGCGGCGTTTCCAATTTCGCCCGGCGCATCTCGCCGTCGTCGACGCCGCCGTTGCGCGCAAACCTTCGTCGATCCGTTCCGAGTTTCGCGGGTCCCCGGCGGTCGTTAACCTCACGCGAAAATGGATAAGACGTGCTTCTGGCAACGTCGCCTATATTATATATCTATAGACCATGCGCCCATGTGGGTAGACGAACGCGCGATGTCATTGAAAAGTGCATCAGCGATGGAGCGTTCCAGACGTCATTCGTATTCTCTCACGGACATTATGGGAGCATACCCGTTTGAAACCTCGAAAAATGAGTAGATTTTCTAGATTTTTTTGCAGAGCAACGACTCGATAAAAATTTTCAATTTTTTTACAATATTATTAACTATCTAAATAAAAATTTTCAGCTACAAAAAAATTCCTTTTCAAAGTTATGGGAATATTTACATCGCTCCTCTAAATTTTTGATGACTGCACGGTGTGCATGAAAATGTTCGTAGATCATATCCAAAATAAAAAAAAAGCTTTTTTTTTTAATTAATCATATTAATAGCTATCTACTATCCAAGCGTTTTTTCAAAATTTAAAAAAATAAGAAATGGCGACGTGTTGAAGTTTTTTTTTAAATCCATCTTTTTTTTTTTTATAACAGAAAAATTGGATTTTGGATTAAAAAAGGCTTCGTTGCAGATGCGGAATCTTATTAGGAATTCGTATGCAAAATATGAAGTCAATCCGTCGAACATAGCCCGCGTTTTCATACACGCTGTTCATGAAAACAAATCTGCAAATATTAGCATAACCTAAAAAAAAAAAAAACCTGAAAATTTTTGTTTATTTACTTAATACTATTGTATTAATATTGTAAAAAAAAAAAAAAAAAAAAAAAAGTACCTATACGGAGAAGATATGTAATAGCAATTTTTATGAAAACTTAAAAGAATTGATTAATAACGGTATATTCGATTTTGTGAAATAAGTCAAATAATTAATTTTAAAAGATACGTCGTGGTTCAAATTAATAATTTAAATTTGAACGTCGTACCTTATGCGAATCGTACATGTATTATCTTTTCTCTATGCTTCGTGTATAATAAGATAATCGGCTTTATAACGAGATTATCACTCTGCGCGACGCGTTACTTGCTTTTCTAAGGCAGTTGACAGGAGACAGGAGACAATTACCTCTTAAACACGCGATCGATACGACGGTTAGGCTAACGGTAAAAGAAGATGCGTCCTATTACTTGCCAAGGAGTGGAGAAAATAACACCGCTATTGGATATAAATTACGGCTTGCTCCAGTTTGAAAGTTACGAGACGTTTAAGTTTTTCCTGTCTCTCGGAACGAATAAAAACGAAAGGCGTACGTTTAGTAAAATGCACAGCAACGAATAAGTCGACTGCGTCCTATATTAATTTTCTAAACAGTAGTCGCACGTCGTACTCTTTGTCAATCGTCTTTGCCGTTTTCGGATTATTATTACTCGCTTCTTGCGTCGTAAATTCTTTTCGCGATCAGAATGCCATTAAGTAATTCGCGATAATCTCGCGATCATCGACGCGCGTGTCACTATTATCAAATGATTTACGAAAAGCAAGCTTGATTAGCTTAAATGTCGAGGAAATGAACAAACGAATAATTTTTCTCGCTAATAAAATCATGATGAAATAAAGGAAATTCTATATTTGGAAAAGTGGCTGTACGAAAGAAGAGAAGAGAAAGCTAGCTTCAGCTTTCTTTCAGTATATTTATAAATTTAGCATTTGAAACTCAAGTGGCTTTTTTCTTCTTCTTCTTCTTCTTCTTCTTCTTCTTCTTCTTTCGTATGAGTAGAAAGCATTAGAAAACGCGTACAATAAAAATTTATTTTAGGAAATTGCACCAAAATAAATCTTTAAAATATTCTCTTTACCTGGAATTTTGAATAAAAATTGATCTGAAAAATCAAGAAATTTTCAAGAAATTTTTTTACAATATTTGAGTAGACACCCTATACACTCTTGCGCTTTTGACGTCGCGATTTTCGACAGTTTCTTTTTCTCGTCTCTAATTTGCATCACGCGCTCGTTAACGAAACGCTTTTGAAAGTTTGCACGCGGTTCTCTTTTATTACCGACATATATGACTTCATTCTCGCATGACTCATCGTTTCGCGAGTATAGCCACGAACAGGCTGTAGCCTCACGACGGTTGCTGGAAAAACGCACGTCCCGGAATAGTCTCGATTTCGCGAGTTCCGCAAGCCCAGCGACTGACGATATCGGCGATATATCGATAGTGTCGTTCCCGTATCGAATGCTCGAGTTCTCCCGATATGCCACTCGAAACTATCAGGTTTGACAGTTTTAAGTGTCCGATCGTACGGGAACCCACTTTACGAGCGTATTTTTACAATACTACTCGAGGCAGGTACTCGACGAACTCCGCGAAATTCAACAGGTTACTCGCCAATACGCGTTGCGAACGTTGTACACAATAATAATATATCATATTTATTATGGTATATGGAGAAGAGGATATATATTTTTAACGTATTACATTTTTTCGTTGATAATATTCAGGACGGCTTTGGTAAAACGATGGATTCAAACTTTGATCGAATGACTCGAAATACCGCTTCTTCTTTTCCATGTTATCGAGCTGAAATATTTCGCAATCGATCGAACCATCGTGTTCACGAGAGACATTTATTCATCAGGATGTAAGAACGCGCGTCACTTTATGAGTAAGAGCGTGACGCAATTTTATAATTTACCGCGAACACACACGCGCGAGTATGCAAGATTCATAGCGACTAATTCTAGTCTAGAATCTACGCGAATAATTCTCTCCTCTTTACGAATTTAGAGCGATTAATTGAACAGCAGGATGTCTACTCTCTGGAAAAACATGGAAACAGTGATGCCAGAATTGAGACGCGAGCAACATGACTCTGTAGTGGAGGGGATACACACACAAGCGTAAACCGTGTGCATGTAATGCGCAGAGCGCTCTGCGCATTACATGCACACGGTTTACGCTTGTGTGTGTATCCCCTCCACTACGGAGTCATGTTGCTCGCGTCTCAATTCTGGCATCACTGCATGGAAAACCTGGAGTTCTCAGGGAATTTTCATGGAATATTATTGGGATTCAGGGAATTTAAAAAAAAAAATTCTCTCTTTGATAATTTATACGCCCTTATACGTTATATGTTTAAAATATATTATAAATATATATCTATCTCTGTTCATATATCCAATGTGTTAACAAAATATTGAATACGCGATACATCTTTATTATTTTAATTTTTAATAATAAAAAATTAAAATGTTATACAAGTAAAAAATTTTTATCTTGACAAAAGTTATTCAGTTTTTTTTTTTTTTTTCCCCCCAATACATTTGTAAATAATGTAGCACTTGAAACTTAAGTAACTTTGTATTTTTCCTTCGTACGAATGAAAAACGTTAGAAAACGCGTACAATAAAAAAAAGTTATTTTAAAAAATTGCATTAAAAAATATTTAAAATATTTTCTTTACCTGGAATTTTGAGCAAAGATATCTGAAAGATCAGGGAATTTTTCAGAGAATCTTTTTACAAGATTTGAATAGACACGCTGTTGAATTACGCGTTGATTTCGCAAGCCACTCTATCAAAAGTTCTTATTTTTCTCGTCAAAGGGGCAATGATGTTCGTTATAAAGCTGCCTTAACTTCTCTCGCAATTACGGTGGTCATTGGTAGCGGGTAATTACGTCATCAGAGGCAGAAAGGCTTCGAACGTGTCTAAAAGACGAGGCGGTTTCTAGTGTGAGAAATTCGTATTCCTGAATAAGGAGCTTACGCAAGACGAGAGACGGTGGCGGCGCGCGGTTATTTTACACAAATACGTTTCGTAAATGTATGTAATATAGCGCGGGAGAAAGTGTTGCCCATCACGCGGCTTACTCTTTCATTAGTAATGTACATGTGTAACGACACGTCATCGGAGATTTTAGTCTCGAATCCTACAGTCAAGGAATAAAAAATAAATCGTACTTTCTGCGCGGTCTACCTTTGATGTTAATTGAGAAAGAGCAATATGTATTACGATTAAAGATGTAAATAGAAGAAAAAGCTCGCTTTTTTCAATTTTTTTTTTCAGATATTTAATATCTTTATATTTTGATTACTGATTTTTTTATTAGTTTTAATTTTTTAGACGATAGATTTGAATTAACCATTATTATTTTTAATGTAGCTCGCATTTCAATTGGCTATACAGTTATGTAATTACTATTTTTAGTTAATAAAAATTTTGGTTATGCATCTATTGAAAATTATCTTTTGAAAATTATACGAATCATGTCGAGTTTGATGTCATTTGCCACAAAAGTCTCATTAATTCATTAAAATTACTTCTGGAAAAAAAAAATTTAATATTAGAGAACTCTAGTTTTTTTTATTATATTAACAAAAAAAAGTATAAAGAAGAACAATATTATAATTTAAAAAATAATTTTAAAAAACACGTTTTTAAAACTATTTTTTTGGTAATTATTTACTACAACGGACCCAGTGCCAATGACGTTGACCTTGACATATGTTGTCAAGGACATAATCCTGAATAACTTTTCCTTATAACTTAATCGGCGCTCATTGTTTATTAAAAAGTTATGAACAAATAAAGTTTAAGAGAAATAAAACGTCATTTTTACATGAATTCGTAATTTCCACGCAAGAAGCGAGATCCATTCGCATCAAGACGTTGTATAACTCAAATCAAATTTTCAGAAATAGGTTTGGGTTAGGTTATATCTTCCAGAAATGGAGCCCCCCCCCCCCTCCCGTAGGAGGGAACTTACTGCGTTCACGCATACACTTTCCCATCTACACAACAATTCTAGGTTGAACGTCGCATTGTAAAGTAGGGGCGATGCGTGGCGCCAGGCGTAGAGTCGCAGGCTGGTAATCGAAAGATTCCAGGTTCGATTCCGCTCGGGTCCCATCCTCCCATATGACCGAAAAAAAGAGGTTTTCACACATTATCCTATATAATACCTATATTGGTTTATCATACCATATATTATCCTATCCAATACCTATATTAGTTTATCATATCATTAACCTATCTAATACCTATACCTAGTTAATGGTGTATAGACAATTCCTTTCGGAAAGTCTCTCAGCCATATCAGAGAAGAAGAAGAAGAAGAAGAAGCATTGTAAAGTATATGTATGGGCACAGTGGGTTCCGCCCCCTCCCCCTCCTACGGAGGGGCCTTTACTTTTGGAAGATATAACCTAACTCAAATCTAAACCTAACCTATTTCTGATATAAAACTAAAATTTGGTTCAAGTTACGTTATATAACTTAAACCACGTTTTCGTTTCGAATCTAACTTCAACTTTAAATATCTCAAAAATGATAAAAGACCGCCGATTAAGTCATAAGGAAAAATTACTCAGGATTATGTCCTTGACAACATATGTCAAGGTCAACATCATTGGAGCTGGGTTTGTTATAGTAAATAATTATCATTTTTTTTTCTATTAGAAAAAAAATCTATTTTTCAAATCTTTAATTACGATACTTGAAATCGTCTCTTTTCTTCGATCTCCTTTACAAGTCAGGACTGTCCGTTTCTCTGCTAGGTTTAAGGCTAATATCGACGGGCGAGCAATTCCGTATAGCTAGATCTTATAAGCGTCTCGCGGGGATCGAGATCGGGACGCGTGATTGCGCGCGATATAGAGTCGCCGCGACCTTTCCTCGACTTTCACCGGCTCTCTTATAAAGCAAGCGGACGATTTTTCTTCCTGGATCGCTGGCTTCCTTCGTCCGGGCCCGAAGGAATGTCACGGCTGCGCAAATCTTGACCAACTTGACATTCCTCGGCATGGTCGCGCGTGTTACGTCAACGCGTGGATATGCATCCGATAAGGATAGCGAATCGCGACGCGAGTACTTACCTTTCCCCGAATTGCCTTTGTGCCGATCGATGAATTCTTTGTTACGTGCCGAATCAGTTCCAATAATACATCAAGATCGGAAAGATAAATATTATAAAAAGGAATATTATTATTAAACAAAGAAATTTAAACTTTCGGAGATAATTTTTTTTATTGACAAAAATATCTTCGTTTGCTTACAGATCTGGCGATAAATCGACGGGAAGCGATAAAGAGGATTATCTCCCTCGAAGCTGACCATGTTTTGCAAAAACAATGATTACCGGAAATCTCAGAGAAGAATTATCCTTCGAGACTAATCCATCCCTTACGACTCTCGTTGAAGATGTAGTTTACAAAGGGGAAGGAAACGCTCATATTGTTGTCGCATTGCCACACGTGAGTCAATAACTACTATTACTATTTTTTTGCAAATGAAATTTGTCGTTGTAAACAGAGATCTTCAAAGATTCGCGTATGATCATTCAATGAGCTAAGAATCTCTCTTTTTTTTCTCGTCCTTCTCTTGTACGCTTCTAAGACCTCATCAACGAGCCCTTGAGAATCATTCCCTTCAAAGATCTCTCCATGATTCCGAGTAAAGGACAAAACCTGGATAAACTCGACTTCCACTTTGCTCTCGCGGATCTCGTCGTATTACGACTTTTTCGGATCCTCTTTTCGATCCCATTAACAAACTTTTCCTTGTCCGCAATTGCGTTAGTCGAGTCTCTGTGGCATTTTCAGCGCCCGAGCGTCGTCGAGCCATCTCTTTCTCGTTGATTCAGACGAGAGTGAAAAGCTTTCTACCTTGTAATCTTTGCAGAGACATCTCTTAACGTAAATTGAATTTTTTTAGACTGTATGTTCGATGCATGATTAACGCGTGGTGTTTTATTTAAAAATGTTTAATGTATAAACAAAACATTTTTTAATTTTTAAATAACGCACAGATTAAATAACCGTGCGATTATAGTACTCTGCGTTGATACCACTGCTTGCGTTGATACCACTGCTT